>NC_056736.1:104250488-104409969 GCF_019279795.1 Protopterus annectens | reverse complement strand
CCAGAATGATACAAAATCACTGAACCCACAGACATTGCCAACATACTGGCAGACTGGTTCAGTGCAAACTTCAGCCCCCTCTCCCCCCCTAAAGGAGAGATAACTATCCCATAGGAATGTAGCCTCCCAGACGTCTCAAATGCGCAGGTGAAAGCTGCTCTCCCTAAAGCTAAAAACACATCATCAGTGGGACCGGATGGTGTCCCCGGCTGTGTGCTACACGAGCTAAATGAGGAATTAAACCCGCACATAAGGCAGCTGTTTAATCTCAGCCGTACCACAGGATACGTGCCCAAGGAGTGGCGCACAGCAACTGTGGTCCCACTCCACAAAGGCAGTGCCTCTATGGACCCTGGTAATTACCGCCCCATAAGCTTAACATGTCTAGTCTGCAAAGCTATGGAGAGGATCATAATGGAGCTCATAAAAAAAGATATAGGGGACTTGCAGACATTGGACCCGACCCAGTTTGGCTTCGTCAAGGGCAGATCATGCCTTTTGAACTTGGTTGACTTCTTCGAAACAGTCACCAAGGCCATTGATGAGGGAAAGGCAGTCCATACAGCCTACCTTGACCTTGCAAAGGCTTTTCACAATACCCCACTCGGGTATTGTAGAAAAACTTACCAGCTTAAATGTAAACCCATATGTCACAAGATGGGTTGCAAACTGGCTTAAGGGCAGAACCTACAGGGTTAGAGCTGCTGGAGCTATGTCAGACTCCAAGCCGGTCACAAGTGGTGTCCCACAGGGCTCGGTCCTTGGCCCCCTATTGTTCGGCATCTACTTCTCAGAAGTACAGGCCAACATGGGAGGACTTTGGCTGACAAAGTTTGCAGACGACTGCAAACTGGGCGCCATAGTGGAAAGTGCATCGGACACAGATATCCTTCAGAAGGGACTCACGGAAACAGATAGCTGGTGCCAGAGCCATGGCCTGAAGTTAAACGCCAAAAAATGTATAGTCATACCCTTCGGGAAAAACAAGGTAACCCCAAGCTACCATATAGGTGGCAATCCACTAAGCACAGAAGAGGTTATCAGGGACCTGGGGACCCAGGTTGACGGTGGCCTTTCTTTTGACACTCACGTTGCTAAAGTGGTTAGAAAGACCTTCTACATTGCCTACCTGATCATGAAGGGATTCACATCCAGATCTAGTGAGGTCATTGTTCCCCTGTACTCTTTACGTATCAGACCAATGATAGAGTACAATGCCCCATTCGGGATGTATCTCACCCGACATCTGCAACAATTGGAGAGACCCCAAAAGTTCCTCACCAAAAGGATAAAGGGACTCCAAAATCTGTCTAATGCTGCCAGATTGAAGAAACTCCAGCTCTATTCAGTCGCATACCGTCTGCTCAGAGGTGACATGTGCCTGACATACAAGGCCATGTCCAACCCGGAATTAATGGACATGCTCCACCTCAAAAAATCCAAATCCACCAAAACCACTAGAGCAAGCGACTTAAACCTTAGCCCAGATATAAATAGGACGTGCTGGAGGGATAGATTTATCACTCTGAGACTCCCTATGCTGTGGAATAAAATCCTGGTCCATGTGAGGCAGAGCACCTCGCTGGCTCTGTTCAAGAGAAATCTTGACCTGTGGATGGGAGATCGTAGGTTTACCCCGGGAATCATCTCTGTGTCACTGCTGGACAGAGGCACAACAAACTAATGGGTACAGTATTTTTTCATATAAGGGGTGGCGTAAGCCACAAAACTTTGGGCTAGGCTTATAAATGCCTTAGGGCAGATAGCCTAGTATAAACCTATGAACCTTTGAACCTCTGAAAGCTGGATATAAAACCAACCAACCTGCCAAGCATGAACTAAGAATTGCTACTCTTGTTGTAGGTTCACTGACAAGGACGCAGCTTGTAAGTGGATGACCTGATGATTAGGAGGAGGCTGGATATCCTATGTATCCAGGAAACGAGATAGAAGGGCAGTGCAGCAAAGCCACTTGGCTTGGGATCCAGGATCTACTACTCAGATGGAGAGCAGGTTAGAAATGGTGTAGGAATTGTGGTGGGAGAGAGGCTTCAGAAGGCAGTATGGGATATCATCAGAATTAATGAAAGAATCATGGCAGTCAGACTCCAGTGTAATAATAGGGCAGTATTCATAAACTCAGCGTATGCCCCACAGCAGGGTTGTGATAGTGAGAAAAAAAGTGCATTCAGACAGCAGTTTCCAGACCTAATGGCTTCTACTACTTTATTCCTGTTGCCCCACCCATGTTGGACCCAGATGTGATAAAGATACTGGGTGAGATGAGGGAGAAATGGCTCCTCAGGGTACTAATAGTGTGGAGAGACAGGCTTATCCCAAATGACTGGAGAATAAGCATACTCGTGCCAGTGTACAAGAACAAAGGGGACATCCACAACTGTGGGCAGTACAGAGGCATCAAACTCCTGTCACATTGCAATAAAGTTCTGGAGAGGCTGATTGTGTATCAGTTGTGTATCAGTTTATCAGAGTAGTAGAATATAAGATGGGAGATTAGCAGTTTGGATTCAGATCAGGATGCAGCACAGCTGACCCGATGTTTGCATTGAGACAGATAATTGAGAAGAAGCTAGAGATGATGAGAGTGTCCATCTGGGCTTTCCTAGATTTGGAGAAAGCATATGTCAAGATCCCAAGGAAGATGATTTGGGTAGTACTGCGGTGGTTTGAAGTCCAAGAAACGTTGGTAGAATTAGAGCAGGCTATGTACAAGGACCCAATGAATCGAGTACGGATGGTATTCAGCTTCATAGAGGGATTCCCAGTGGGTGTGGGTGTATATCATGGTTCAGCTTTGAGCCCACTGCTGTTCATACTGGTGATGGACTACATTAGCAAACAAGTTGGAGGGGACTGATCAACAAAGCTGCTGTATGCAGAAGATGTGGCAGTTCAGGCAGACTCTGAGCTAGAACTTCAGCAAAGGATAGGAGAATGGAATGCAAATCTGAATGCACATGGGATGAAACTAAGCAGAGATAAGATGGTGGTGATGGCAGCAAATTGGGGAAATCAGAGAATAGAGATAGAAGGGAAGATAGTGGAACAGATAAACAGTTTCTAGTATCTGGGAGGAGTAGTTGAGGAGAAGGGTAGTCTGAATGAAGAGGTCAAAGCTAGAATCAGATGGGCTGTAGTCAACTGGCATAGATTAACAGGTGTAGTCTGACAGAAGTATGCCCAAGAAGTCGAAAAGTAAGGCGTACAAGACAGTGGTGCGGCCAGCACTGCTGTATGGTACAGAAACCTGGGCAGTAAAGGCAGAACAGCTGAAGAAGCTAGAGGTGATGGAAATGTAGTGCCTGAGTAAGGTGACAGGATGCACACTGTGGGACAGACGAAGAAATGAGGACATAAGAGCAGAAGCCAAAGTAGCTCCAGTTGCAGAAAAGATCAAAGAGAACAGACTACTGTGATTTGGGCATAGGTGTTGAAAAGCAGAAAACAAATTTGGTGAGAGAGATTTGGGACAGGCAGGAAGAAGGTAAGAGGAAGCAAGGACGTCCAGCAAAAAAGGTGGATGGAATGTGTGAAAGAAGATCTGCAACAGTCAGGCATGAGTGTTGAAGAAGGCAGGAGTGTGGCACTGAATCGTGAGAGTTGGCGACAGTTAACACGATACCCCGACCCCATGTAGAAAAATGGGAAAAGTGGGGGCTGATGATGATGATTTGCAGTTCTCAGTGGTCTTCAGTCTGTTTTTTTTCCAGCATTTCTGGGCTTGCTATTATGAGTCTCAACATTTCAAAATGAGGATCCAAAAATGTCATTAAAATGCATCGCTTTTTCAAGATACTTTACATCATGTAGATTGTATTATCCTATGTACAAGTCTTTTCTTGGAATATTTGATTTCTGTTTGGTCAGTACATTTGAAACAAGATATTAAACTGCAACGATTATGAATATCTGACAACATTGTGGTTGCAGTTAAATTACCAGTAAAGGTAAATCCATTCAAAGTTTGCACATAATTACTAATTGGTGTTGTACTGTGTTTCAAGTTATTCATGGACATTATGTTTGAGTTTGCAGGCTTATGAATAGTAAATATGTGACTTACGAGAAGAGAGTTGCAGGTATGTTAAGACAAATTTAGTGTCAGAAAAAATAAAATAATAATTTTATAACTTAAAGGCTAGCAGTAGTCTTTATAGTCTGTGTAGATTTGAAAGTTCTTTTTTAATGGGTTAAATATATATTCATGGGTGTTTTGGCAAGTATTCAAGAAATGTCTGTTAACTTTTCTTGTTTTAACTCATGATTTATACCTTGCCTGTTGTATGTATGTATTTTACTTTGTGTTATTTCTCTGAAAAAAAGTTTTGACAGCACTTTTTTTTTTTTTACAGTGTCATTTATTTTTAACTGGATTGGGTTTTGTCTTTCCTTCTGTATAACCAACACCATAGCTGGAAGATATGGTGCAATTTGTGGATTTGGACTTTCCTTGATAAAATGGATTCTTATTGTTCGGGTAAGATTATTGTAATAGTACACTTAAATATATTCTGAATTTGCTGATAATTTTTAATTTCTTTATATACACCCTGTTGGAAAATAGTTTTGTGTTATACAAAAAAAAAGGCTGCAGTTTTGTTCTGGTTCAGTACAGGTAGAATGAAGTTGTTCTTTAGACCCAAGGAAGAACAGATTATACACAAGTTATTGTTGGTATGTATAGTACAGTACAGAAGTCTGTTAGAAAAGCGGAAATTGTCTGAAGACAAGCATTACTTCATGCATCTTTTCTGAAACTTTTCCCAATCTGTTTGGCATCTGTTTTTTAATTACCTTTCAGACTAATTAAATGCTTTTCCTACAGAAGCAGACCATATTAGTCTGTCATGTCTATAGTGGGTGTCAGTGAATTTCCCATTGTACCTAGAGATGGACTCATCCTGTATCACAGCTATTATTTTTCATGTCTTCATAGGTTGACACCTGGGGTCAGGCACTTTCACTTTCTTTAGATGGCCCCTTTATGATGTAGTTTTTTTCTGTAGAAAAGAGCACAAGGTGATGCTTGTACTTCTGTCTTTGTTAGTTCATTATCCAGTCTCTGTTTTCAGAGAAGTGTGCCTTACTATCACTCCTCCACACTTGAGTATCTAGTAACGTATTACTAAGGAGAGCAATTGATATGCTCAGTTTAACCGAATAAGGCTAATTTGTTTTTGATACCTGGGTAAGTGTACTGGTCAGCAAATGGTCATTGTAAAGTGCTGCTTATATTGCATTGAAAGGTGAAAAGGTAGTAGCACATCTTAATTTGAGGAGTCCTTTGCAGTGTGTGGAGAAACGTGTACATCCTTTTAGCATAATCTTTTTTTTAAGCCTTGGTTTCCTGTGCTTGAGGGCTGCACTCCCAAGTTTGGCCCACATTTTACATCTAAGGATCATCATGAATGCATATGTGACCTCTTAAGATCCAAAGGTCTTTCTAATTGTTCACACGAGTCCTATCTTTTTTTTTATAATGTGCACTGTTGAAAAGCTGTTGCGTTTGAGTAGCATTATAAAGCTGTCAACTGCGGTCGAAATTGTAAGATACTGAGCCAAAACAATTACAAGAGTTATTTTTTTCTTTGTATGTCTCGGACAAGATTATAATGTTAGTTGCTGCATTAAAGTCCCATTGCTTTTCAGCATACCACTCAACTGCCCAGAAATTCACAGACTGTCCAGATTTATATGTAATAGATTTGGTGTGTTCCTCTTTGTGGTTTACTGGCAAATTATTCAAGATTGAATTTACTAAATAATAGTTTGTGTTTCAGCAGTGGTGTAGCTAGGCTGGGGCGAGAGGGGCAACTTCTCAGGGCACAAAATATTAGTGGCACGATCAGCATATCTTGATCTCTTAATGCAATACTGGCTTTTAAAAGCCAGTATTGCATTTGCGGTCTAACCCAAGTGCTGTAGAGTTCCATGTAGTCCAGTTTGCTACATTACTTTTTTTATCTAGAACCTGAGTGCTCTAGCACTCAATGCAGGCAGGGTATAAACTGTAGCCACTGTTTGCTGCATCTGTAGCAACCAGTTTGCTACAGTTTAAAAAGATGATTTTTTTTTTTTTTTTTTAACTAAAACATGAGCGCCATAGTGCTCTGCGCAGACAATGTATTGTATCAAACAGTTTGCTACATTTTAAAATAAGACATTATTTTATTTAAATAAAATAAGTTGAAAGAGGGTTGGGGCAGGGCAAATAAATAGGACTGGAATGGCTGGGGCAAGAGGAAGGTGGGTGTTGTCCATCTGTTTTTGCTTTTCAGTTGAGCTGAGGGAGTGGGGGAACTGGTTCATAGTACCAGCTTAGGGCGCTGGTTGAACCAGTTACGCTTCTAAGTTTTGGACTTCATATCCGTTTTGAAAATGCATGTTAATGCAAAACCTGTTCTAGCAAATTTCTAAGTTTTTATTTAAAATATGCCCCTAATGTTTGTACCTTTGCCATAAACCCCATACCAGTATTTATGGCATTGTCCATAATTCATACTTTAAGGGGTTGAGATGTATGATTGACTACATTAAAGAGAATCTTGTGGACTTTTATCATAGAAGAACAGGCTCCAACTTACTGGAGAACTTGTCCTTAGATTCCATGTAGGAGCAGAAACAAGTGAGGCAAGACGTACAGAAGCCAAGTCCAAGGATCTTCTCTTCTGAGTCCGCTAAACTTATGGTAGCCTCCTAATACTTGCTGACTTAAACATTAAATCCCAGGAAGAGATCATTATCGTCCTTATTGCCAGTGGACAAGGAGAAGGTAGCTTACAGTGGTGGCATTTCCATCATCCAGTGCTGGGAGTGAGACTGGAGGTGTGTCTGAACCTCAGTTTCTGTGCAAGTGAATGCAAATACCTTACAAGGCTGTGATAGCGCTTCAGTTTTAATGACTAACCTATAATTAGTGTACATCATTTGAAATACTTTCCAGAACCCGCGGTAGTGGTGCTGCGGTAGCGTTGTCACCTCACAGCAAGACTTTGTTGCGTTCGATTCTCAGCTAGATCGTCTTCTGTGTGGAGGCATGTGTGAATGGGTGTGCCTTCGTTGAAGGTTGTGCGTCAGGGCTGGTAACTCTGCATGTAAAAATCCGCTACCAAACATTAGTGGACCAGAGTTCTGCTGTGGCGACCCCTAACCGGGATAAGCCGAAAGAGACAACAGCATTTGAAATACTTTCCAGGCATTTGTTTTTGATTTATTGTTTTAATTTTTATCTATGTAACTATTGATGCAGTTACACATTAAGGGCTTGGCTTTGTTAACGGTCTAGTTTATTGGTGCAACTATTTACATTTGATGATTTGTACTTCAGGTTCTAGAAAGGCTTCTCTTCTACCCAACATAGCACAGTTTTTTTTACTCCGTTTTCTCACATGATGGAACTTGAAAACAGTGATTCCAAAAAAAAATATTTTTATTTTTTGTATGAAGGCAAGCCATCCTGCACTCCCCACACCACCCTTAATTTTTTGTACCACCTCCATGGTTGCACTACAGTGGGGAAAAGGGGGAAGCCACACCAAAAGCACTCTTCTGACTTGCACGGTCCAACACATTGTGGTGAAACTCACTGAGGCATTCAGTTTTTGACAAGAGACTCCTTATCGCAAAGCTAATGAAAACTAGTAGGATCGCCTTCTAGAATACAAGTTGGCTGTATAGTAATTTTTCAGATTTATTTTCTGATTTATTGTTAGTGCATAGGATTTGGAATATATTTTAAGGCATATTTTAATGTTTAGTGATTTAACTTTTGAAGTGATTGGGCAACCTATTATTTCAGTTAAATTCCATTAACTTTTGAAGTCAGTGTCTAATGTAAAGAGTAACTTTATTATGCATGCCTTGCATTTATGTGAATATATAAATATGATTTTGTACATATATGACAAGAACACTTATACAATTCTGGGTGTATGTTTGAACTAAACTTTTGTCTAATGCAGTTTTTTCAATGTTTAGGCCACTGTAGAAGTAACCTTAGGCTAATTGGATCATATCCTTGAGTAAGATATGACCACTTTCAAACTATCAAAGCTTTAGGACACTTTTCATGTCCAAAACTGCCAGTGGTTCATGCAGAATCCTATAAAAGGCACTTTTGGCACTTATAGCTTCAGAACAAGTGCTCTGCCTCTTCTGGCTTCCTGGAGCTAACTGTGCTAGTGATCATTTCAAGGCTAGACAGATAGGTTCCCTTCAGGGAAAGCCTTCCATTATGTCATTTTTCTCTTAAAAACAAATGTGTTTTTTCGGTGAAAGTTGATATTTTATGCTAGGAAATTTGAAGTTGAACTGTCATATTTGTTTTAAGAACTTTTACTTGTACTTTTGAGAAAACTGTGTAAAAGAAAAACATATTAATTTTTCTGTAGCTCCTCGAGAAGCCATGAAAGACCAGGGAGATTCACATCTCCTGCAGCTGTAGGGTTGCTCTCACAAGGCAAAGGAGAACCATTGTTGTCAGTTTTGGAGAAAGGAGTGGGTAAAGATATTCTACTTTGCCAGGGTAAGATGCCTGTTCCCAGGTTAGTGTTCCAATCATTAGATGGTCCCTTTTTAGAGAATCTCCCAAAAGGAAAAAGCAGAAACTTAAAAATGTGTATTCTCCTGTATTCTTAATTGTAGACAGGGAAGATTTGCTAAGGGATTAATTTCAGCTTTTAATGTGTTAAATCCTGTTTCCTCACTTCTTTCTGATAGAAAAAGAAAAATGATTTCCCTTTCAGTCTGATTGTGTGTGTGTGTGTGTGTGTGTGTGTGTGTGTGTGTGTGTGTGTGTGTGTGTGAGATTCATCAGTTAATTCTCCTCAAGATGAATATTCTGATGTTGTTTCTTCGTATTTCCCTCCCAAAGAATGATCTTTTTCTGAAACTAAATGTCTCCCATCAAATGTTTTTTATGATTTGCTGCATCTTGATTTTCCCTAGCCTGCTTAACTGTTCCTCCTATGTTGTGTCTTATCTTTGAGGATGTTTTCGTAACAGCTTGCAGTATAACTGATAGTTAGCTCCTTGCCCCTAAAAGACTGATAGGTTATGTAAAGCATCTCAGACACACACATTCTTGTATGTTAATCCCAAGTCATAGCCTGCAATGATTTCTTTATCTAAGCCTACTTCTACTGTTAAACATATTGTGAATGCTAACCCTGTTGAGTCTGACAAGGGTTGGAAATCCTTGGACAGGTTTGAGAAGGAAGTTTATTCTTTTGCGGCATTAACTTTTAAAACTTTAAACTGCTAGGATCAAATGTTAAAATTTTTACTGGCCTCTTGCAAGCATGAGAAAGTTAACTGGTTAACCTTCCTTATTCAGAGGGAAAAACCTTCTTTTTGATTGCTTAATTGTGTCTGCGTCTGAGATAACCAAGCATTCCTTAAATTGTTGTCATGACTTTGCTGATTCTATATCCAGAGTAGATTGATACTGGTTCATCTAAGAGAAGATTTGCATAGTTATGTTCTCAAAACTTAACCATGTTAAGGCTGAGATTTTACATTCTTCCCAGGACAAAGATATGTTATTTGGGCCTTTGCAGCTGAGGTCCTTAAAAGATTTGATGACAGAGGAAAACTGATTCAAGGGGTGCTCAAATTTTTTTTTTCAACTTTCCTTTTCAAAGTTCAGTAAAAACTTGCCTTATTTTCAGAATTCCTTTTCCAGGAAGCAGAGTAATCCATCTAAACAAAGGTCTAGCAAGCAGAATTTCAAAATACAGTGGCAAGAAGGCCGTAAGAAGTGTGAGCCTTCCAGAACCAAGGACAGTCCAAAAGAATTTGAGTGAATATTTCCCTCTTCAATCTCTCCTTCTACCAACCGTAGCAATTCTACAAGTCTTGCATCAGTCTAGGCCTTCATTTTCCTGTTTGCCATCAGATTACCGTAGACATGTGGGTTCTGAGACTTCTCTAGAGATGGCAGTGAGAATCCCTTCTCTAACAGGGTGTAGAGATGGCAGTGAGAATCCCTTCTCTAACAGGGTGATGGCAGTGGGAATCCCTTCCCCTTTTTATGGTATTCCTTATCATCCTGTAAATCGGATGCCTCTTGTTTATCCAATTTCTGATCAAATGTTGCTGTGAGTTTATGGACGGTCTCCCTTCAGCTCAGATCGGCAGATGTTTTACTTAAGGATTTTTCTGGTGCCAAAGAAAGAGGGAACTTTGAGACCAGTCCTAGACCTCTCCATTCTGAATCTTATTTTTTTTTTGTCGAGATTCCAAAATTCAAAATGCTAGCCCTTCTCCTGCAGTTTCATGGCAACATTAGACCTAAAAAGTGCTTAATGTCACATTCCAAATTGCAAGGAATTCAGGTAATTAAGTATTTGTCTGGCTAACTCATGTGAGAAGTTCTGTCTTACTCTTTGCTGTATTCTCTGCACCAGGGGTATTTACAAAGTACCTGGCTTAGTGATTGGTTTCTGCATGCCTCAAGGCATTTACATCTTTATATATTTGGACATTTGTCTTTTTCCATTTGTCAGGATTCCCTGACAAGAGTAGTGAAACTTTTGCTTAGTCTGGTGTTTCAGATGAACGTGCAGAAATTATCTTTCTTCTTTTCCCACTCACTGTTTTTTTTCTGGGATGTCTTGTGGATTCTCCCCTAACAAGAGTTTTCTTTTTTTGGACAAAGCAGTATAACACAAGAAGATCTTAGAATTTCTCAAGATTCTGGGTTTTGTGGCTTGTATAATTATCGAGGTTTTTCTTAGCCAGACATCACGAGAGAAGAATTCAGTGGCACCCTAGAGCACTCTAGAGTCAGCATCAACAGCCTTCACATTTTTCTGATTTCCAGATGTTCTTCATTCCACATTGCTGCAGTCCTAACCATTGGGTAGTCCGCTGTCCCAGTCCATGACCGACGCCATATCCTCAGTCTTTTGCCGCATGGTCCGATGCAGAAGCAGTTTTTTAAATTTTCTGAAGTCGGAGTTTCAGACCGAATCAAGTTTGGTTAAAACTCCCCGGGGGAATATTTTGGTTTTTCTTGCCTCAGTATTTAACCGGATGTCAGAAAAAGTGAATAACTGTATTTCTTGTGGGAAACAGATACCTCATAGGGATTACCATACCTTGTGTATACCTTGTTTAGCACTATTAAGAGAAGGTTAGACTGTGCTAGGTTAGTTTTGGGAAGCGTTGTAATTATAAAATGCCGCCGGATGCTCCGACGCCCGCCTGGCCCAAAAAAGCGCAGGACAAAGCAGCAAAGTTTAGAGTGGAAGAACCCGCAGTCCCGGACGGGGTTTAGAAGGCTTAGTGGAGCCGCGGAGGTTCTGCCAGGAGTTTCTTTGGAGTCTCAGGAGAGACTTTACTGTTACAGGATGTGTCCTCTCAGGAGGTAGGCCAGGCTGAAGGGGCTTCTCAGATGGCTGTTCTTCCCTCTCTTCCTAAGGTGGTTAGAGCCTCCCTTCTGTTTCCAAGGCTTCTTTGAGAGGCAGGCCAGGTTTAACTTCAGTGGGGTTTCTCCTAGCTCTTCAGGATCTTTGCCTAAGAAACATATGCTTAAAATGGCAGAGGATTTGATTACTATGATTAGAGGTTCTATGCCCTCCTGATAAGAGGCCTAGGGTGGAACCTGAGTTTGAGAGTTTTGAGCAGTGTTCGAGGCTTCTGAGTCTTGCTGAAGACTTGCAGGAGTATCCTCCTTATTCTGATTCTGATGTGGATGATTCTACTCCTTCAGCTTCTCCTCCTGAGGATTTTTCATTTTCAGAGACTCTGCATTCCATGAGGGAGCATTTTAAATGGGAAGGTCAAGATTTCTCTGATTCCAGGAAGAGGCTTAGGGAATTCTTGTTTTTACCCCAGCATAGGCCTTTAGCTATACCTCCTGTTCTGAATGTGGTGGAAGATGTTTTTGCAGAGGCCTCCCTGAACCCTGATTCTTTGCCTCCTGCCCCAGTTAAACTGGATAGGTACTATAGGGTGCCTGAAGCTCATAAGTATCTTTTAAGAGTCCTAGGGCAGACCGGGGCCTAAAGGTGTTAAGGCTTCTGTTGTTAAAAATCCTGTTCCTCCTGATAAAGTGGCAAGGGCTTTGGATAGATGGGGAAAGAAAGTGTATACTACTTCCACTTTAGCCATGACATGTTAAAATATCGAAGGTATTGAGTGTAAAGAGTTGCAGGATTTAGTTCATGTGTCTGAACAGGTGGGTAAGCATTCCTTGCAATGTGGTTTTGATGCTGTGCAGGCCTCCTCGAGGTGGCTGCCACTGGTTCTGTTCCCTGGTTGAGGGATCAGAATTTAGCTGAGCATGTTGTTGTTTGGTTCGCCTGTGGAAGCAGTTTTAAAGAAAATGGAGGACAAGGCTAAGTCTATGCAAACTGTTAAAGATTTTTGCAGGTGCAGCCTCCAAGTTTAGTAGAAATTGGCCTACTAAGGGATGGACATATCCTGCTTATGATTCCCAGTCTAGGGGTAGGTCTAGGCGCAGTAGGGGCAGAGCTCAAGGTTCTTTTAGGCCTAGAACAGGAGTTCTCCTGCTCAGACTTCTGGTGAGGGCAAACAGACCCAATGATTTCAGCTGCCAGTACGCTCTCGTGGCAAGCACCTTTGGGAGGAAGGTTGGCTCTTTTCAAAGAAAATTGGGATTTAATTACCCAAGACAGATGGGTTTTGGATATCATTCACCACGGTTACAGGTTTTATTTCCATACCTTGCCTCCTTTCAAAAGCATGCCAGACATTCCTCCTCTACAAAGAAAAGAGGCTCACAAGCAAATTTCTCTGTTACTCCAAATAGGGGCCATTCAGCCAGTTCCTGTGCCAGAAAGGGGCCTAGGATTTTATTCTCGCCTGTTCCTAGTACCAAAGAAGGGGAACACATGGAGACCAATTTTGGATTTATCTATCCTCAACACTTATCTGGACATTCCCAAGTTCAAAATGTTGACGTTACAACAGCTTTTACCTCTGCTGGGCAAAGATCACTGGATGGTAACTTTAGATCTCAAGGAGGCTTACCTTCATGTGCCTATCAGACTAAGTTGCAGGAAGTATAATTCCCATTATCATTTCTCTGCATTGCCCTTTAGAGTATTCACAAAGGTTCTGGCTCCAGTGATAGCTTACTTCAGGCTAAAAGGGATTCAAATCTATCCTTACTTGGACGACTGCCTGATTCTGGCTCAAGAAAAGGAAGACCTTTTACAGTATTTGGAATATGTGATAGCAGTGCTAAGATGCCTAGGGTATTCTAATAAAGTCCAGTCTAGTACCCTCTCAAGACATGTGCTTTCTGGGTATGAGACTGAATACAGCAGCCCAGATGGCCGACAAACAAAAGAATCTTTCCATTTACTTCCATCAACTATCTCTTCAGTCCGGCTGACTGCAAGGACAGTCCTTCAAGCCTTAGGGTTCATGGCATCTTGTATTCTGGGGCTTGCCAATGCCAAACAGCAAATGAGGAGGCTGCAATGGTATCTCAAAATGTATGGACACAGCACTGCCAGGATTTGGACACTGTCATTCAAATAATACCTTGCATTCAACAGGAATTTTGTGGTGGGCTCAGGAATGTCACCTAAACAAGGGACTCTCTGTGAGCCAGAGGAGGCGTCAGGGATTCTCGACAGATGCCTCAGACATTGCTTGGGAGCTCATCTAAATGGAAAGTGGATACAAGACAAGTGGCCTGCCAGACTACAGCATCTACATATCAACATGAAGGAGATGTTAGCAGTCCAGTTTGCATTAATGGCTTTCAAGGAGTTACTTCTTCCAGGGCAGGTGTTGATTCTAACAGACAACACAACTGTCATGTGGTACATCAACAAACAGAACACATTCTTACCCGTTGTGCAGGCAAGCAATGATTTTATCAGCCTGCAACTAACTCTTCAGGCAAGGTTTCTGCTGGAGCACAGAACTCCTTAGCAGATGTGTTAAGCAGACAAATCATGGATGAAACTGGATCTTCATGTATTTCGAAATTGACAGTGTCATGGGGAACTCCAGACATAGATCTGTTCACTTCTCCACTAAACCACCAGCTGCCAAAGTTTTGCACAAAGAGGTTTCATCACACAGCTTGGAAAGTGGATGCTCTTTCTTTCAGTTGGAAAAATCTTCATGTGTATGCCTTTCCACCTCTGCCTCTTCTCCCAAAGGTGCTCCTAAAGGTCAGACAAGACAAGCCAAGGATGATTTTAATAGCTCCAGATTGGCCTCGCAACACTGGTACCCATTACTGAGGAGTCTGGTAAGGAAGCCTCCATGGCCTTTACCTTTGATTCCACACCTGTTGTCTCAGAGGGACGGTCACCTGCTCAATGTCAAGCTTCACTCTCTTCATCTAACAGCCTGGCATATTCTGTTTTGAAACACAGCAGGTCTCAACTTCCTCAACAAGTTTTAAATGTGATTATGGAAGCCAGAAAACCTAGTACAAAATGGAAGAGATTTTTATTTTGGAGTGCAGCAAAGAATTTGGAGATTTCTGAGCCTAATTTGAGTGTGGCTCTTCAATATCTTACTGAATTATTGGACAAAGGTTTGTCTTTCTCTTCCATTAAGATTCATGCTGCAGCAATTTCAGCTCACTATGATTGTGACCCACCATTGTTTTCATCCTTTGTTCAAGCAATTTCTTAGAGGGGCAAAGAATATAAGACCCCCAATGAGCTCCTACTCCTGCTTGGGATCTCAATTTTGTGTTGGAGAAACTTACTACTGCTGATTTGAAATACTTGTCATGGAAGACTGCTTTTTGTTGGCCATTACTTCTGCAAGACGGGTTTCTGAATTGCAGGCCCTTATGGCGGTAGCCTTATGGCTTTTGATTTTCCATAAGGATAGGGTATCATTACGCACTAATCCTTCTTTTATGCCTAAGGTGGTTTCTAGTGTGGCTTTAAACCAAACTATTCATTTGCCTACTTTCTATGCAGATCCCCAAAATAAGGGGAAAAGATTTTGCACACTTTAGATGTACACAGGCAGTTATTTATGCAGGACCAAGGATTTTAGGCAGTCTCAGCAGTTGTTTGTTTCTTTTGCTTTGAGTTCTCAGGGCAAGCCTGTGTCAAAACAAACTATTTCTAAGTGGATTGGGTTTTGCATTGCATTTTGTTATTCCCATCATGGCAAGGAGATTCCAGCTGGGATTAGGCCTCATTCCACTAGGGCTACTGCCACTTCAACAGCATTTCTAAGGGGGGTGGCAACTAAGGATATTTTGGAGGCAGCTACTTGGAGTTCAGTGCATACTTTCTCTAAGCATTACCACCTTCCTCTCTACTCTAAATCTAGGGCTGGTTTTGCCACAGCTATTTTGCAAGGCATGTTGACAGCTCCTGCTTCCTTATGATTTGCCAGCCTCCCTTACCTCTGCTTTTGGGATTCTACCCAATGGTTAGGACTGCAGCAATGTGGAATGAAGAACATAGTACAGTTTTGTACCTACCATAAATGTAGATGTTCGAGGATCCACATTGCTGCAGTCCAATTTACCTCCCCCCCCTCTGTGTTTAGGGGTGGTTGTGTGGGTGGTGTATACTATGTGTAATTTTGTATATATTGTACATATTTTTTTTGCAGGAGTGTTTGGTGTTTTGGTTTTGGCCTTGTCTTTTAGGGGTCATACTGGGACAGCGGACTACCCAATGGTTAGGACTGCAGCAATGTGGATCCTCGAACATCTACATTTATGGTAGGTACAAAACTGTACTTTTTGAGGTTTGTCAGTAAGGGAACTGCTATTGTGGGTGGACCAGCTACCTTTCTAAAACCCAGGTCTGTCCTTCTACCTTCAGTCCCCCCTCCCCAGTATGTCACAACAGATATGCTTGCTGTGATTGCCTAAGAGGTAGCAACTCAGCTCAGTGTATCTGTGCAGGCTTCATACATCCCATCAAAGCAAAACATTGTACTTGGCAGACAAGCTGACTAGAACCAGAGTATACTCTCACAATGGAAACTATATCCGGGAGTCTGCCAGGAATTGATCCAAGTCTGGGGAACACCTCATATAGATCTGTTTTTCACCATTCAAAGCATACAGTTAAAGAAACTCTACTCCAGGATTCCTTGGAAACAGGCCTGAAATACAGATTATTTTTCATTCCCATGGAGAGGAATGTTTCTGTATGCTTTTCCAGTATACAAAATGTCCTTCTAAAGATTCTAAAGTGTCACTCTAAGAACTGAGAACCTTTCAAGGCTTGTTACCTCTATTTCTATATTGTGTGAGTTGCTATCTTCTGGTTGATTTACTGTTCTGCCATTTCTGCTTGTCTGCCCTTAGATCCCAGCCCCCATTTCTTCTTGTCTTTGGGGTTCTTACTAGGCTATTGACCTCTAGGGCCCTTACAGGCCTAGTCAGGAACTCCAAGCCATTTGAGTCGCAAGTATCATGGGGGGGAGGGGTGTTGGGGTTTATGCTAGTAGGCAGGCAGCTAAGGATTTGTTGGGGGGGGGGGGTGTTAGGATAATACTTTTCTTATTGATGGCCTTTGTCTTTAAGGGGCATGGGGGCCAGACTGGAGAAAAATTTACAATTTCCCATTCAATTGTCAAGATTTTGTTTGAATAGAGTCAGGGGAGAACTCTGTTTTACATGGATGGCAAGCCTATTCCGTAGTACAGGGATCCTTTGTGACACCTCTCTCTCTCTCTCTCCAACATGTTCTGTTTGTCACAGGTGAAGTTCAGATCCCTGGATCTAGTGTTTCTGGTGATTCTTTTGTGCAAGTGCAACAGATACATCAAGGCTGGGTCTCAGGAAGCCCTATAAACCAAGCAAAGATCCCCTCAGCAGCCTGCAGGAGACTGAATAAAGAGAGAGAGCCTGTAAATGATCAGTGTAGGACAGGGTATTCATGCCCTGAGTTCTCCTGGTGAGAAGCCTTTGTGTGTGTTCTAGCTGTTGCAAGTATCTGGTTAGATGCATGTCAAGAGGGGGCATTGTATTCAATGACAGGTCTGGTAAGGGATGAGTAGGGTACTGTAACTCCCTTATACCTGGATGCCATACTGTTAACTAAAAGTTGGGTGACAGAATGATTTTCTTATCTTGGCTACATATTGGTAAAAGGCTAGATTGCTATCAACATATTTTCCCAGATCCCTTACGTGTCAGCTCTTTAGGGCATTTTTGATGGCCTAATTAACTTGCTTTGACAGTTTCCCAAAAGGCATTATAATGCTCTTTCTCATTGAGTTGTAGGTCATAGCTTTGGCACCAGTTATTTGTCTATGCTAAACCTACTTGAAAGATGTTTGTGTCTTCGGGGGAATTATAGTCATCTATGAACTTGGTGAGCCAGAGGCCTTTAACATTAGCCTTGACTTCTGAGAAGTAAATACCAAACAGGAGTGGGCCTAGCACGGAACCTTGGGGTACTCCTCTGGTGACTGGTCTGTTGGTGGAGGTGTTCTCACCAATTCTGACTTCTTGGGTCCTGTCTGAGCCAGCTGGCAATCCAGCGAGTTATGTAAGCATTTACACCTTGCTCAGAGAGCTGGTCAACAATCCCTGCATGGGATATTGTGTTTATATGCCTGATCAGGTCAAGATATGCTGTATGCACTGTTTTACCCTAGTCCATTGCCGTGATGACCCCCCTCAAAGAAGTCTACCAGGTTAAGTAGTCATGACCTTCACTTAAAGCTAAATTGGGATGGGTACAGTGTCTTTTGGGTGCCAGTGTCCTTATTTATCATTTCAATGATAATTTGTTCAATGGATTTGCATGTTAGGCTTGTTAGACTGATGGGTTTGTAGTTCCTGGATCAGTTGATAGTCTGCCCTTGTGGAGTGGAATGACTGCTGCGGTCCTTAATTCACTTGGAATGTAGCCTGTTTCAAGGCTGTAGTTTGAGTCCTTCAAGGTCATGTTTCAGACTGTCCAGGAGGCAACCAGGGATGTTGTTGGACCCATGAAGGTGTTGGTCTTTGCTTTAGTGATTGTTGACAGCACGTGGTCCCTACTCATAGATGGGGGAAGTATGTTGGAGGGGGATTTCATCTGGGGGAAGTATGTTGGAGGGGGATTTCATCTGGTGCTGCTGATGGGAGGAGGGGTGTGGGGGGGAAGGGCATGGGGGAGGAAGTTTGAGCTGACTTTATCAGCCAGTAGATTTGGTATGTCACCTTGATCAGTGTAGGTGGTACCATTCTCCACTAGTTCAGCACACTGTTGTGTATTACTTCTAAGGTGCTGACTAAGACATTCTGACTGTTCTTAGCTTGCAAGGCTATCCTGACCTCATAGTTGGTCTTGTTGGACTTAATTAGACTTGTTAGCTTTGTTTAGCTGTGTAAGATAGCACTTGTGTTTAAGAGAGTTGCTTTTCCTGATTTTGGCCATGAGTTTTCTTCTTTTAATTATATACCCTGTTTAGGTGAAGATTCTACCAGTGGGATTTGTTTTTAGTATTTGTTTCGGGTTCATTTCTGGTAAATAAGGCGGCCTCTGTGCAGCCATTCACATGTTTGCATAGTGACTTTTGAATAATTCTGCATAGGTAGCTGTGGTCTTGGGTTGGGCGGAGCCTTGAATTTTGAGATTGTAACTTAATAGGATGTAGTTTGCTTTAGAATCGTTCCTAACCGTTACTGGATTAGCTGAATTTTCTGTGTTGATAATTGCTTCAAATGACACAGCATGGTGATCTACTCTCACTAGTGAGAATGTTATTTAGGGGGGAGGGGGTTGCAACGCTGTCCCATGCTGGTGAGTACCAGATCCAGTATGTTTGATCCTCTGGTTGAAGTGTACACTGTCTGTTCCAGGGTGCTTTTCTTAAATTCCAGGAAGCACTGTGCCTACGAATTTGAGGCAGTGTACATTTCCCAGCCTATAGAATAGGGTATTTGGTTGGATGGTGAATGCCTCAAGTAGGTTTAGTTAAGAGTGACTGACCTTACCTATGGTGACTTTCAGTTGAATGAACTTCATGGTATCATCATGTTTAACCAACCTGGAGTTATGTTTGTTACTAACATAGATTGAAATACCTCCACCTTTGGCCCCAGACTGTGCTGCTGTTGGTCTAAATGTGTGGAAAGCACAGTAGCCTTACACTTACGGAGTACTTTCCATGTCTTTAGACCTAGTCTGTGTCATGGCACAGCTGTCTGCATTATCCAGAGTGAGGAGGGGCTTAAAGGGTGTGGAGTTTTTTGTTTACACTCCGAGCATTGAGCAGTAACACCTTAAACAGGATCGTGAACTTTTTCACTATATTGGCAGTTTTGTCTTTTTGGCATAGCCTTAAAAAGCTGTAATAGGGTGGATAAAGTTTTAACCAATATCTGAAAGCCTAGGGGGTCAGGCGCATCCCATCCTTGGTAAAGCAATGTGGTCTTTTAACCATGTTCTCCAATGCTGACAGAATTTGGATCCCCCCTGGAATGACATCAGAAACTAAGACATTTATTAAAATTAATTATTTTCTGTTTATATTGTGGCATCATCCTTGGTGAAGTTATAATGCTGCTTACTGCAAGGTTCATACCCATCTGTGACAAATTCTGAGAGATCCATTAAGTCTCTTTTCATGTAGTCTGATGAGGTATGTCTCAGGTCATTTAACACCCACATGGCTGTGATGGAGTCATATTGGTACCTGGGATGCAGTAATTTGAGTGCATGCATGATATTGCAGATCCTGGCTACAGACAGGCAACGGACCATTTCTTCTTGTCCAACCTGGCGAATGGGGGATCTGTGTGTCACTCAATGGAATCCCCAATGACAAGAGAATGAGGTGAAGTGTATGTTTGCCTTATGGGCTTTGCACTTGGGAGATCATTAGATGTAGGCTTATGTGAAATGTTTGCTGTTGCTTTTGGTGTGTGCTTTAGTGATTACTGAGGAGCAGTGTTACCATTAGGTGGCTCTGGAGGTCTTTGAGATTTGGGAAGGTTTCTTTTAAGCACCTCAGCATAAGACAACCTATTTGTGTCATGAACATTATGTACGGAAGATGTGGTATAAGTATTCTTGATAACCTCATTTGTATGCAACATTTTTGGCTCCAAGGAAGTTGTGTATTTACATCTCTCACATACTGTGTTATTTTTATTTAATGATGAATTGTTTTTTGAGAATGAGACAATTGCTGCATTGCCTTTAGATGCCCAAATCTACTAAGCTAGCCACAGAGAAATTTTGGAAATTTCATATCCATGTTGTCTGGTCCTTTTGGCTATTTAGGATTAAAGATTGGGTTTTAACAGGGGAGTCTTAAGGTAGTTTCTGGCATTAAGGGCAGTATGCTATAGAATATAGGCGACAGTAGTGCTATTTGATGCACACACTAACTGCTCTAGGCTTATTTCTGCACAATGCCATACTGTTTAACTGGTTTCAGGTCTAATACTAATTTTATGGGTAAATTTTACTGCCTAGGTGTTTGCTATTGTATAGGTCGCTGCTAACTGCTGTGGACCTGTAGAAAGTTTCATCCAGAGGTAAAAAAAAGCTTGAAAACGGATTCCTATGTCCTCTAGACAATAAATAAGCACACTTTGCGCTTCCCCAAGAGTGCCTAGGTAAACATCTTCTGCCACAAGATGTCTGACTCTGGAATCTGTTAATGTGAAATCACAGTAAAAGCAGTCCTTAAGTGCAGATTAATCAGCTAGTAGTGCTTCCAAATTCTGATACCAGGTAAACACCTTCTGCCACAAGATGTCTGGCCCTGGGCTCTGTTAATGTAAGAATACAGCAAAAACAGCTCTTAAGTTCAGCTTAAACAACAAACAACTAAGTCCATGGCTACTTTACCCTTCTGTAAAGAGATTTGGAGGCACACAGTCTAGAAATGCCAGCATACAGAGAAATTATTACCTTTGCCACTAAATTAAATAAATGCTTTAAAAATACTCAAAAACAGTAGTGATCACTATATAAAGTGAGTACAAGTGTGATTAATCAAGAAAATATTCTTATCTTGGCTTGGATTGCTCTGGATGCAGTTGAAACAATGGAAAGGCATTACAGAGGTCTCTGTAAGCGAACTTCAAGTCGAGCAGTTTTTGAAAGGGTTTTTATATATCCATCATCCTAGGAAACAGGTGGCTTCTGTTTGAGATCTTAATTTTGAGTTTGAAAAACTAACACTTCTTACATTTGAACCAGCTCATCAGGTAGACGCGAGGCTCCTAACACAGAAAACTTGGCTACTCACTGCTCTGATTTCTGCAAGAAAAGTTTGAGTTACCAGTTCTTATGGTGAGTCAACCCAACCTAATTTTCCATGTAGACAGGGTCTGTTTGAAAACTAATCCTTTTACCTCTGGAGTGGTTTCATATTTTACCTTAACCCAGACTATTAATTTCCCTGTATTCTTTCCAGAACCTAAAAATAAGGGTAAAAGAATATTACATATTCAAGATGTCCACAGGCAGCTCAGGTTCTACTAAGACAGAAGAAAATCCTTCAGAAAAGGCTATCAGCTCTTTGTCTGCTATGATGGTAAGAAAAAAAACAGCAGCTAATATCAAAGCAGACTGTTTTTCAGATGGTTGTCTTATGTTATTTCTTTCTGCTATGCTCACCACAACATGTCTTTTCCAGGCAGGGTCAGGGCCCATTCTGCTAAGGCTTTGGCTCCTCCAGTGGCTTTCTGGAAAGGAGTTGGATTCTAGAAGTATTCTAAAGGCAGCAACATGATCCTCTGTACACACGTTTACAAAGCATTATAAACTGGACTCCTTTTGCAGATCCAGATCAAGCTTTGTTAGGACCATTCTCCAGGGGCTCCTGGATTCTTGAATTTCTTCCTCCTCCCTCCTTGTTATTCCTAAGATATGATAATCTGCCCAAGTAGTTTAGGCTTCTGCAGCAATAATGTTGTGTAAGAAACGTACCATAACAGTAGTTGTTCCCTCTCTCCAGCCCTCATGCTTAGTCATTATAAAAGTATTGCCAGGGTGTGGATGTACACACTCATATGTGTGTAGTTACATTTTTTTTTGCTTGGTATTTCCTTTCCTACCATTTTATTTCAAGGCTATAGCTTCTTTTCTTGGGGCAGGAAAGCTTTGAAACTTTTTTAATGTCTAAACTGTCTTTTATATGGGTTTGCTTGGGCCACTGGCTGTTTGGGCATGTGGAAGGTGCCCAGAAGCTTTGAAAGCTGGCTGGTGGGCATTTCTTAAGCTAAATAAAAAGACCACCAGGTGAAGAATCCACACAATTTTATTACTCTGACGTCTCTGCAAAGTCAGCCTTCAAGGAGTATAACATTACAAAACAATCCACCTGCCTGTATATCCACATCAATAAATTAATAATAAAATTAATCAGTTACTTAGCATCATTCAGTAGACATCTCCAATTAATTTTTGCATTTAACCCATTCTGGATCATAGTATTATATTTCAAAATATAAACAGACGCTTTAAATAATAATTTAATTTTTAAAAATTCATCTCCATCTGTATAAACATTTATCTTTTCTAAAATGGACCCTTTCAATCCCTCACTAATTCCCCTATGTACCTGGTTAAAGTGCATCGCTACAGAATTTTCCTTTTTAATATTATGTACGTCTGTTAGATGTTCCAACAATCTAACCATGAATGCCTGATTAATTGTTTTATTAATTTATTGATGTGGATGTATAGGCAGATGGATTGTTTTGTAATGTTATACTCCTTGAAGGCTGATTTTGCCGATATGTCAGAGTAATAAAATTGTGTGGATTCTTTGCCTGGTGGTCTTTTTATCTGGTTTTGTGCTTCATGAATTAGTGGTTATATATTTCTTAAGCAAGAAACTAAGCCAAATAGTTTAAGCTGCTGTGATGGTAATCTGTTAGGACATCTACTGCCATGGTAAGTTTACCTACACAACTGTACTTCAGTAATAGTAAGGTGCTCAAGTAAAATGTATAATCGAATAGTGTGTAGCATTTTTTGGAATGAAAGGACTTTTTCCTTTTTTTTTTTGGGTACTGAATGTTCTCATCTTTACTATGTTTAAGTTAGCGGGGGGAATTGGGGATGCAAGGATATGTGTGCACTGGCTGAGTCTGACAACTGCTATGGAACAGCTTAATTCAAATCAAGTGTCGTTCAGAGAATTGTTAAAACTTGTATATACATACTTACATGCGTGTGTATGTATGTTTAATTATATATATATATATATATATATATATATATATATATCACTTGAAGGTGATATCCAGTAACCCAAGAAAAACTGAATGGTCCTCAGTAAAAGTGCTTTAATGCACAGCCAAAATCCACAGCAGCAGGTACAAAATGTGAATAAAAACACAGCAACAAGAACAAAATGTAGGATAAGTGCTTTCGTCTGCTACCATTGCAGACTTTATCAAATCTACTGATGCTTTGCACCACTGTAGTTAAATAGTCAATACAATTAACACCTAGAAAACATTTTTAAAGGAATCATACACTCAACATAATTAGTACAAATAATAAAAAGAACATATCATAACTTAGCAGCCTTTTCTATTAAAATTGGTTTCAAGGACAAACAATCATTTAAGCCTGGTGGGTACCGGGCGTTTAAACGAAGCTGCCATTTAAGCTCGCTTTTATGAATAGTGTTAGCCCAGTTACCACCCCTGGCTTTTTTCACAACCACTTCAAGTATGCCAAATGTGTAACCAGAAAAAGACCCACATATAAGGCAATGTCTGTAAAGGGCATTATTCGTATTGAGTATTGATTGTGTACAAGTGTTCGTATACCCTCTTCTTAAGGGCTCTTTCCGTTTTACCCACATAGTATGCTTTACAACCAGTGCAAACAGACAAATAAACCAATCCTGTAGTGTTACAGTTACCCCCCCCCACTAACCTAACTTTGTGAACAGAGTCCCCCAAAATGATCTCTTGTGTGTTCAATACATGGGGGCAGTAATTACACCTACCACACGGTTTAGTACCGTTGTTATTTAATGAAGTATGTCCATACTTCACATTTACCCACACCTTTGATTAACACACTATAGACTATCTGGGTGTTACTATTACCCAAGATCTCCAGTTAAAGCAGTTTTCATCTAGGGTGCACTGTAAGGCCACCTACTCTAACTGCTTTTTGAGTTATCATAGTCAACACCCCTACCATGTTAAGAGGAACTTGGTTAGGGGAAATTTTGTTTTTCTTGGGTTACTGGATATCACCTTCAAGTGGATGTTCATCGTGCATACAGCTGCAGTCATAACAGATGGGTTCTCCTGCCATCAGGCAGGTCCTCGGTCGGCCGAATTCCAAAGTCTAGGTCCGACGTCGGTTGTCGCCGCTTCTTCCCTGACGTCAGTGCGACAGGGGTATAAAGGAACCAGCCGACGCCATTTTCTTCCGTCTTTCTTGCCGCGCGGTGCCCGAAGCAGAAGCAGTTCGCAAGTGCCGGTCGGCCAGCTCCTGAGATTACGAAAATTTGGAAACAGAAGTCTTCTTAAAAGCCAAGTACCCCATTGGGGAAACTTTTCTTTTTTCTTGCCTCAAACCGGTGCCAGACAAAGTTAATAATTGTATTTCTTGTGGGAAGCAAATACCGCATAAGGATTTCCATTCCCTCTGTATACCTTGTTTAGGCCCAGACCACGACGTCTCGGTCTGTCACTTTTGTGCTACATTCAACAAACGCACTATTAAGCGTCGGGCGGAGTTCGCCCAGCATTATTTTGGGAAAGCATTTAACTATACTATGTCGTCGGATACTCCGACTCAGGTTTTGTCTAAAAAACGCAAAGACAAGGACCGACACACGAGGTCCACGGCCTCTACCGACACCACGCCAAAGCCGACTACACGTGGTCCGGTTCTCAGCGAGGCGCCTACGCAGCCCCTGACTACCGACTACACTTCTTTGACGGTGTCTCCTGTGCCTGAGGTCGCAGGCTCCTCGGCCCACACCCCGACTACAGATACCGAAGCCACTCTTGGCATTGAAACTCAGAATGTGGACAGGTCCACCTCCACTCAAGGTGTCTTCAGACCTTCCTCTTCTTTCTCCATCAAGGCTTTCACAAAGTCTAAAGCAACCATGCACTCTGAGACCAGCTACACAGGGCCCATCTCCAGGCCCCATGCCTAAGAAACAGATGCTTAAAATGGCTGAGGATTTAATTACTCTAATCAGAGGTTCTCAGCCCCTACCGGACAAAAGGCCCAGAGTGGAGGAAGATTCCCCCTCTGATCAGGGCTCCATTATTTCAGAGCACTCTGATGATCAGGAACATTCTTACTCCCCTTTTGAAGACTCTGATGCGGAGGAGTCCATCCCTTCTGTATCCCCCCCTGAGGATTACTCATTTGGGGAAACCTTGCATACCTTAAGGGAACACTTCCACTGGGAAGGCCAGGATTATTCAGATTCCAAGAAAAGGCTCAGGGAATTTCTCTTGTTACCTCAGCACAGGCCTCTGGCTATACCTCCTGTCTTGGACATCCTAGATGATGTTTACTCGGAGGCCTGCCTTAACCCGAACTCTCTACCTCCAGCTCCAGTTAAGCCTGACAGGTACTACAGGGTTCCTGACTCACACCAATTTCTATACAAAAGCCATGCTGCTGACCCAGAAACCATCTCACAGGGCCCCAAGGGAGTTAAGGCCTCCATTGCCAAAAATCCATTGCCTTCCGAGAGAGATTCCAGATCCTTAGAAAGGTGGGGAAAAAGGTATATACCTCGGCTACCTTATCCATGAGGGCCTTAAACTGTCAGTTTCATATGCTAAAATACCAACAGTTTTTGTTATCACAATTGAAAAGTAAAATATCACAACCTGAACAACCAGACTTGAAGGAATTGCAGGATTTGATGCATAGTGCAGAACAAGTGGGTAAGCATACCTTACAATGTGGTTTTGATGCTCTAGAGGCCTCATGTAGAGCTGCTGTTACAGGATCAGTCATACGTAGGCATGCCTGGCTCAAGGAACAAGCCTTGCCTGATCATGTCAAAGCTAAATTACTAGACGCCCCTCTTCAAAAGGATGTACTATTTGGTGCTAATGCTGAGGAGGTATTAAGGAAATGGAGGAAAAGGCTAAATCAATGCAAACTGTGAAAGAGTTTCTACAGGTTCAACCACCACGTTTTAGTAGAAATTGGTCTTCCAAAAACTGGTCCTTTCCTGCCACAGACAGACCCCAAAGAGGCAGATACAGGCGCCCGAGGGGCAGAGGACAATCCCAAGGATCGTTTAGAGGCAGGCAATGGGAAGCTCCTACACAAAGAGGTGGTTAGGACAACTCGCAATCTTTCAGAAAGCAAACCCAATGACTTTCCCCTTTGCATGCCAACCAGGTCTCAAATGGCAGCCCCCTTAGGAGGAAACCTGGCATTATTTTCAAAAAATTGGCATGTTGTCACAAAGGACAAATGGATCCTGGACATTATAAACAGAGGCTACAAATTCCATTTTCACACCCTTCCAAAAATGAGAGGCATGCCAAACCTGCCACACAATCAAAGGGCAGAGGCACAAAGGCAAATTACAGATCTCATAAACATGAAAGCTATTCAAGAGGTACCTACACACGAACAAGGTCAAGGTTTTTATTCCAGGCTATTTCTGGTGCCAAGGAAGGGAAAAGATTGGAGACCTATTTTGGATCTATCCATCCTAAACACATTTCTACTCGTTCCAAAGTACAAGATGCTCACTCTACAGCAACTTCTTCTCATGCTGGACAAGGAGTCTTGGCGGGTAACATTGGACCTCAAGGAGGCATACCTGCATGTCCCAATCAGACAAAATTGCAGAAGGTACCTCAGATTTCTTGCAGGTTCAACCCATTATCAATTCTCTGCATTGCCCTTTGGCTTATCTACTGCACCCAGAGTATTCACGAAATGCCTGGCATCAGTAATTGCCTACTGCAGACTTCAAGGGATACAAATATACCCCTGTTTGGACGACTGCCTGATCCAAGCGGATAGCAAGCACATTCTTCTGAAACATCTGGCTTATGTAATAATGTTATTGAACTCTCTGGGATACACGGTCAACAAAAAGAAATCAAGGCCAATACCCTCTCAGAAGATAATTTTCCTGGGTGCCAATTTGGACACAAACACCCAGATGGCCTACCTCACGCCAGAGAAGCAGGGGCAACTAATTCAATACTTCAGAACACTAGCAAATTGCACCAGGCTGACTGCAAGGAAAATCCTGCAAGCTCTGGGATTCATGGCATCTTGCATCTCACTAATCCCATGTGCAAAGCTGCATATGAGGAAACTACAATGGTACCTGAAAAACATATGGTCTCAACACAGCCACAGTTTGGAAACAATACCACTAATTCCATGTCTGCAAAAGGAATTTCTGTGGTGGGCTCAAGCATGTCAAACAAACACAGGTCTTCCATTCAGCAAGCCTCAAGCAAATCAAGTCATCACAGCAGATGCCACGGACTACGCCTGGGGGGCGCACATGACAGATCGGTGCATTCAGGGCAAATGGTCCCAAAAAGAAAAGCACCTTCACATCAATCAGAAAGAAATGCTAGCAGTAATAAATGCTATTATAGCTTTCAAGGACCTTCTACAACCAGGTCAACTATTGATAAGAATGGACAACACCACAGTTATGTGGTACATAAACAGGGAGGAACACATTCTTACCCCTATGCAGACTGGCCATGTCACTTTGGAACATGGCCATGGACTTACAAATGGAACTACAAGCACAGTACTTGCCAGGCAAGGAAAACACGCTGGCAGACAACCTAAGCAGGAATATGACAGATCCACACGAATGGAAATTGCATCCAAAAGTTTTTACAGAAATAATCCAAGAATGGGGAAGGCCAGACATAGATCTCTTTGCCTCCCACAAGAATCATCAATTGACAAAATTCTGCTCAAGGATCTTCCATCCAAAGGCCTGGAGAGTGGACGCTCTCTCTTTCAGTTGGACATCAATGACAGTTTATGCCTTCCCTCCTCTTCCTCTGCTGCCCAAAGTTCTATTAAAGACCAAAGCAGACAGACCAAAGATGATTCTCATTGCTCCGGACTGGCAAAGGCAACACTGGTACCCACTCCTGAGGAGCCTGACGCATTCCCCACCATGGACCCTGCCTCTAATGCCTCTTCTTCTGACTCAGCACAGTTTCAAAACTCTTCACAGCCAGCTAAAAACTCTCAATCTAGCCGCATGGAAGATTCCTTAGCATCACAACAGGCCCTACTCTCCAAGGAGGTGCAGGATGTCATTTTGGAGGCCAGAAGGCCATCAACTAGAAAAGCTTACTCCGCAAAATGGAAACGTTTTTGTGTCTGGAATGAGAAAAAGGGCAAGGATCCTGGAAAACTGAATTTACCTCAAATACTACAATATTTGGCTGAACTGCTAAGCAGTGGACTTTCTTTCTCCTCCATCAAAATCCATGCCTCAGCCATTTCTGCAGAATACAACACTGATCCACCTTTATTCTCTCACCCTCTCTTAAGACAGTTCCTCAGAGGGGCTAAGAATTTAAGGCCTCCAAGGAAACAACCAATACCTACTTGGGATCTTAATTTCATTCTGGAAAAACTGACCTTGCCTCCCTTTGAGCCAGCTGCCTCATCAGATTTGCAATATTTGTCCTGGAAAACAGCTGTCCTTCTTGCTATCACCGCAGCTCATAGAGTTTCAGAACTACAGGTTCTCATGGCTGTCCAGCCTTTTATCATCTTCCATCAGGACAGAGTTTCCTTACGAACCAACCCGTCCTTTATGCCAAAAGTTGTATCCAGGGTAGCTTTAAATCAGGCCATACATTTACCTACTTTTTATCCTAATCCTCAAAACAAAGGGGAGAGATTACTACATTCCTTGGACATCCACAGACAACTGCGTTATTATTTGGACAGAACAAAGCCTTTCAGAAAATCAGAACAGCTCTTTGTGGCCTATGCCGTAGGAGCTCAAGGGAAGCCAATTTCCAAACAGACAATCTCAAAATGGATAGCCCACTGCATACGCTTTTGCTATTCCTTTCATGGCAGAACTGTTCCTACAGGCATTAGAACTCATTTCACCAGGGCCACAGCCACCTCTGCAGCCTTCCTCGGAGGAGTTCCTACCAAGGATATTTTGGAAGCAGCCACTTGGAGTTCTGTGCATACCTTCTCCAAGCACTACAACCTGCCATTATACTCCAAATCTAGAGCAGGCTTTGCCACTGCAGTCTTGCAGGGCATTTTGGCTCCTCCTAGTTCCACCTAGTGCCTACCACCCCTTTCTTAGCTTTGGGATTCTACCCATCTGTTATGACTGCAGCTGTATGCACGATGAACATAGTACAGTTTTGTACCTACCATAAATGTAGATGTTAGAGTGCTAATACAGCTGCAGTCCAGGTTTCCCTCCCTCCTTCCCCTGTTGGGACAGGCCTATAGGCTAACACATCCTCATACAACCTGATTGGGGTATTCATTTATGATGTATTTGCTTGCAACTACTGTATTTTGATTATATTGCACTGCATTATCACACAAATTTATGTATTGCCTTCCTTCTGGGGGCACCTGACATCTGGGGCAAGAAAAACTGAAGAAAATGGCATTGGCTGGTTCCTTTATACCCCTGTCGCACTGACGTCAGGGAAGAAGCGACGACAACCGACGCCGGACCTAGACTTTGGAATTCGGCCGACCGAGGACCCGCCTGACAGCCGGAGAACCCATCTGTTATGACTGCAGCTGTAGTAGCACTCGAACATCTACATTTATGGTAGGTACAAAACTGTACTTTTTTAAATATGTATATATATATATATATATATATAGATATAAAATATACGCGCACGTACATACATACTATTGCTGTATGTCATAAAAAATGTTTAAAGCTCAAAATACCTAACAAAAAACACTGAAAACTCATTTAATTGAGTCTCAAAATATTTAATTCTGTCCAGCTAAAAATCTCAATATAGTTTCATCTTAACAGTGGTACAGATAGGTAGAGGGTTTTTAGTATTGTAATGTTTAGGGTTAAGGTTAGGGGCAGAGTTACGGTTAGCACACATGAACACACACACACACACACACACACACACACACACACACACTGCAAAACAGTAAATCTACTCCCTTACCTAACCTTAAACTGAGAATACTCACTTATACATACCAGCCACTATAACCTTTTCAATCAAACATTAATTTTCCTTCACACTTCTGCTTGGAAATACAATAAAAATGAGCATGCAATAAAGTGTTCTTTTGATATTTTTAGCTGTAACCGTGTGTGTGTGTGTGTGTGTGTGTGTGTGTGTGTGTGCAAATATATATATATATATATATATATATGTGTGTGTGTATAATGTGTGTCTGTATATAGTAAATATAATATCTATGCAGTACTTTTTTTGTAAGGAAAATAAGTTGAGTTTAGGTCAACACCCCCCCCCCCCTCCAAAAAAAATATTTCTTTTTTTCTCCAAATTCTCTCTCATGAAAAAAAAAAAAAAATCTTCTCTCTTAATACAGCATTTGTAGTCACTTTTCTTAGCAAATTATTAAGGATGATAGTGGATAATAATCTCTCATTATGTTGAAAAAGGCGACTTGATACGTGGATTATTACTAGGAAATGACGAATCATTGTAACAGTATTCATTTATAGTCATTAAATTTCAGTTTCAGAAAATCAGGAACCAGCATTGAAACCCACATTCAAAGAAAATGCATCTGGCCACTGGCAGATTACTTTTACTTTTTGGGCTGTTTGTAAATCATAGGCCCCTTGTACACATTTTAGGACCATGCAAAATGTCTTTGATTTCACCTTCCTGATTGTATTAAATTATATTTTAAATTTATAGTTGTGAACATTTTTCTAGTAAGCAATGAAACAAAACATATGAACAATAATGACAATATTGCCCGATTCAGAACATTTCAACCTTAAAAGGCCACTCAGACTTCTGTCATTACGATCTACCAATATCAGTCAGTATGCACAATCTCTGTAGAAGTAAAAGTCATTTGAATAATTCCACATTAAAGATATCTGTAATTAATGAAAAGGTTGCTGCTAGCAAACAACTTTATATTTCAGTGTTTCATCTACAAACTCAGTGCCTGCTGCCCTTGAAGAGTAAATTGCTTGTGCTACATTAAAAATGGTATCTGGCAATATTGGAATAGGGAACGGATGCCATCTCATCCCAAGGAGGGCATACTCAGGACTGCAGCACCCCACCCCCTTAAAGTACAGCACGGTATCAGCAGTCCGATGGATGCTGTGGGAGTAGATCCCACAGCTTTCTGCATCAGAATCAAATATGCTACCTGTTGTACTACTAACACTGCTTTAAAATTCTATGTCACAATTTGCTAAATAAAACAGTTGCACATTGTAAACAGACTTAGCATGAGCAGTTGTAAACTCTTCCATTGATGCTCACATTTCCTTGACAATGCACTTGAAGCTAAATTCCTTGAAAAACGCACTTAAATCTCAGTTTCTTGAAAAATGCGGCTTGATATTTGGGGTGTTGGGGTAGAGGATTCAGGCTGTTTGTTTCCTGTAGCTAAGGTGCAGGGTTTGGGCCTAAGCAAATTACTAACCACCTGCTAACCTTAACTAGGGCATTTCACTCTCTCTCACACACAAGCACCTCAACCTCTTCATAGGTTAGTATTAAGCTAACTGTCCTTGCGAGCCATTGTAAGCCTAACCAATTATCCCTTGTGAGACTCAAACCTTGTACCTTGTGTTTGTAAGGCAAACACCTTAACCATCAGGCCACCCTCCCAACCCTTAGTGCAAGAAATCTGGACAAAGCCTAGAATAAAAAGGGACAAATTATAAATATTGGTCTCATGAACTTAGAACATTGCTAGAATAACATGATTTATGTTGGTATGCATTTTTCTAAAGAATATGAATCTAAAACTCAAATGTCTGTCATTATTTCTATTTTATGAGGAACAGACAAATATATGGGACAAAAATGTAGACATTCTGCAAAAACCTGGACAGTTGAGGGGTATGCTATCTCCCTCTTGTACACATACACACCATACCTCTCAACCTTTTAACGTAAGAAATCTGGACAAAGTTTGTCTTAATGAGAGGGACAACGGCCCAAAGCTAGGGATACATTTTAAAATATTACTCTTATAAACTGAGAAAGTTGCTAAAATGTCGAAGTTTGTGGTAGAATGCATTTTGTGAAGGATGTGAAGTCTGAAACTCAAATGCATGTCATTAATCATTAACTTTAATCCTTGGATCATTCCAGTGATTTATCAAAAAAAAAGACATTTTTTATGAAAAGCAGCCCAAAAATAGAAGGCAAAAATCTGGATATTCTTTGAAAATCTGAACAATTGAGAGGTACGACCTCCCTACTTCCCTCTTACACACACACACCCACTCACCCTTGCCTCCCTCTTACACACACACACACACACACACACACACACACACACACACCCTGCTACCTCTCACTTGTCCATTCGTGGTCCACAGTCAGTGTCTTCTGGAATTCAAATTCCACTTGTGTGAAAGATGACATAAACAAATTGTTGCACAGACACAAGACTCAAACAGGTTGCAAATGCCTATTGTGTCTTTGCGACCAGACACACTGGGCGTTCTTGTCTGTGCGACCGGACACAAAGGCCATTCTTAAAGAAGAACACCCTTTAAAAAAGTTTTTTTTTTTTTTTTTTAATTAAAAGAATATTAAGCTCCCCTGAATATGTAGTAGCTGGCACGACCAGATGTTCTTCATGTTTCAACATTGCAGTCATCACATTTGGGTTATCTGCTTGCAGTATCCCTCAGTCAGCCTGATTAACAAAGTCTTGGGTCCTGCGTCGTTTGCTGTCCCTTCTTCCATGACGTCAGGTCGTCAGGGGTATAAAACATGCAGCCAACACTATTACATCAGTCTTTCTTGCCGCGCGGTGCCCGAAGCAGCAGCAGTTCGCAAGTGCCAGTCGTCCGACTCCTGAAATTTTTGTTTTCGAATTTCAGAACCAAAGTCTTCAACTAAAAAGCGAAGTACCCCATTGGGGAAACTTTTTCTTGCTCCTTACCGATGTCAGTAAAAGTTAATAATTGCATTACTTGTGGGAAGCAAATACCTCATAAGGATTTTCATTTGTACTGTATTCCTTGCCAAGGCCCTGACCACAACGCACCTTGCTGTCAGGTTTGTGCCAGATTTAATCAATGCACTATTAAACGTTGGTATATTTTTGCTTCTAAATATTTTGGCTCATGGTTTAACTATCCAGAAATGTCGTTGGTTAGCAATCCGACTACCGGAATACACAAAAAACGCAAAGAAAAAGACAAGAGACTGGCCGTCAAGGTCCAAAACTGATGACGGCGCTTCTCCTAAGCCAGTCGCTAGTTTGCCGGTACTCAGTGAGGTGCTTTCGCAGCCCCTGATACTCGCTACTTTAGGTTCACAGGCCTCTACTGAGACCCATTCAGAGTCCGGTATGCCGCGAGATGCTTTACGTATTGAACCCGCGGGTGTCTCTACCTTAGATGGGTCTGGAGCTGCTCTGCAGGCACCAGCTTCTGAGGGTGTTTTCACACCTACAGATTTGTGTATTAAACCAACACCATCTTAAAAACTAAGGCCAAAATCTACATCTGTGTCTAAAAAAACAATGCTTGGGCCACGTGTGCAGGCCCCTGTGCCTAAAAAACAAATTATCAAAATGGCTGAAGATTTAATTACCCTGATCAGGTGTAGCCAAACCCCCCCTGCTAAGAGGCCTAGGCAAGACATTGATTGTGAATCTTTTGAACAGGATTCTCTTTCTAATGACTCTTCTAATGAACAGGATTTGTCTATATCTACTTATGAGGACTCTGATGCAGAAGATTCCATTCCTTCTGCTTCTCCCCCTGAGGATTTTTCTTTTGGGGAAACTTTACATTCCTTGTGGGAACATTTCCACTGGGAAAGTCAGGATTTCTCTGAATCCATAAGGAGACTTAGAGACTTTCTTCTTCTTCCTCAACAGAGGCCTTTGGCTATACCTCCTGTCCTAGACATTGTTGATGATGTTTTTACAGAATCTAGTATGGCTCCTGATTCTCTGCCTCCGGCTCCTTGTAAGCCAGATGGATACTACAGGGTTCCTGACTCCCACAAATTCCTTTTCAGAAATCCTATTGCAGATCCTGAAACCATTTCTCAGGGTCCCAAGGGCATTAAGGTATCTACTACTAAAAATCCTACCCCTTCTGATAGAGATTCCAGAGCGCTGGATAGATATGAGGTAAGAAGGTTTACACTTCTGCAACCTTGGCAATCAGAGCTTTAAACTGTCAGTTTCATATGCTTAAATACCAGCAACATATCATGGGACTGCTTAAACAGAAAATGATAATTTCTGACTGTGGAAAATAGACTTACAGGATTTATTACATTTAGCTGAACAAGTTGGTAAACATACTTTTCAATGTGGTTTTGATTCTTTGGAGGCCTCTTGCAGGGCTGCTGTAACTGGCTCTGTGCTAAGAAGGCATGCTTGGCGCCCAAAGAGCAAACTCTGCCTGATCATGTTAAAGCAAAATTGTTGGATGCTCCTTTACAACAGGACCGTTTCTTTGGTAATAAGGGTGAAGAAGTTTTAAAAAAGATGGAAGATAAAACTAAATCTATGCAAACTGTGAAAGATTTCTTACAGGTGCAACCTCCAAGATTTAGTAGGCACTGGCCTACTAAGAACTGGCCCTTTCCAGATCCTTCGAGAGCCACTCAAGTCAAACCCAGACATTCCAAAGGCTCCAGGTTTCAGTCACAAGGGACTTTTAGAACAAAACAATGGGGTGCATCCTTCTCCAAATCTGGAAACAACAAGGCACCTCTCTGTGGTAAACAGTCTCAATGACTTCCATTTACACTTACCAAGCACTTTTAGCCACCTTTTTGGGGGGAAAACTGGCACTTCATGCAAGAAACTGGCAACTTATAACCCAGGACAAATAGGTCTTAAATGTAGTATCCCAGGGATACAGATTTCATTTCCACATGTTGCCAGTCCCAAACGGATGGCCAGACCTGCCCCCAAATCATTGGGCAAAGGCCCAGAAACAAGTACTATCCCTCATGAACATGGGGGGTATTCAACCAGTACCAGAAGAGGAAAAGGGACATGGCTTCTATTCAAGACTTTTCCTGGTACCCAGAAAAGACAAATCTTGGCGTCCAGTTCTGGACTTATCAATTCTAAATACATTTCTGGACATTCCAAAATTCAAGATGCTGAGTCTTCATCAGTTACTTCCTATGCTAGGCAAAGATGCCTGGTTGGTAACTCTACTCTTAAAAGATGCTTACCTGCATATCTCAATCAGGGAATCTTGCAGAAGATACCTCCGCTTCAAAGCAGGCTATTTGCATTACCAGTTCTCTGCACTGCCCTTTGGCTTATCTACTGTGCCCAGGGTCTTCACAAAGTGCCTGGCTCCAGTAATTGCATTTTGCAGTCAAAGAAATATTCAAATATATCCATACCTGGACAATTGTCTAATTCATGCAGAAAACAAGGGCATTCTTCAGAAACATCTGGCATTTGTAAAAACGGTTCTAACTTGTCTAGGGTACACCATAAACTAAAAAAAATCACAACTGGTACCCCCTCAAAAAATTACATTCCTGGGTACAAGCTTGAAAACAACTGCCCAGATGGCTTACCTTACGCCAGAAAAGCAAATTCATTTGGTGACTTACTTCAAACAGGTAGCCATAAAAACCCTGCTATCTGCAAGACAAATTCTGCAAGCTTTGGGGTTCATGGCCTCCTGCATTCTTCTAATTCCATTTGCAAGACTGCATATGAGGAAACTTCAGTGGTACTTAAAGTTTATGGAGTCAACATTATCACAGCCTGGAAACAATGATTCCTATCATACCTTGCCTGCAACTAGAGTTCTTATGGTGGGCCCAGGCCTGCCACCAAAACAAGGGACTGCCATTCTTTCCCCCCCTGCCGCACAAACCCTAACTACAGATGCATCAGACTATGCATGGGGGCCTCATCTGGCAAGAAAGTGCATTCAGGGCAAATGGAGCCCAAATCAAATGCAACTTCATATCAGTCAAAAAGAGATGCTAGCTGTACAGAATGCACTGACAGCCTTCAAGGACTACCTTCATCCAGGACAATTAATGATAAAGACAGTCAACACCACAGTTATGTGGTACATAAGCAAGCAGGGGGGTACACACTCCTACCTCCTTTGCAGACTAGCCATGGCATTGTGGAACACAGCCCTGACCTACCAAATACAATTACAAGCTCAATTCCTGCCAAGAAAGCCGAATACTCTGGCAGACGAACTAAGCAGAAATTTCATGGACCCACACGAATGGAAACTGGAACAAAGGATTTTCAACATATTGACATGCAAATGGGGGAGTCCAGACATGGATCTTTTTGCCTCACCCCAGAAGTATCCGTTGGACAAATTCTGCACAAGAACGCATCACAAAAAAGCCTGGAAAGTGGATGTTCTATCATTCAGCTGGAAAAACCTATCAGTCTATGTTTTTCCCCCTCTGCCTCTGCTTTCCAAAGTTCTACTAAAAGTCAAACAGGACAAACCAAAAATGATTCTGATTGCTCCAGACTGGCCTAGCAAACACTGGTACCCACTTCAGCGCACTGTCTCACACCTTCCACCGTGGCACCTGCCTCAGACACCTTACTTACTGTCTCAGCAGAACATCCAAATTCTGCACACTCCACTCCAAACTTTGGCCTAGTACTAGAAAATCATATGCTGACAAATGGAAAAGATTCTGTGCCTGGAATCAGTCACTAGGAATAAGCACAGCAGTGCCCAATATTCCTCCGATTTTACAATACTTAACTGAGATGTTTCACAAGGGCCTGTCTTTTTCTTCCATAAAAATCCATGCCTCAGCCATTTCATCTCATTACAACACAGAACCTCCCCTCTTCTATCATCCTCTGCTAAAGCAGTATCTCAGAGGAGCCAAAAACTTAAGACCACCCAGGAGAGCTCCAACCCCTGCCTGGGACCTCAATTTTGTATTGGAAAAACTGACTCTCCCTCCTTTCGAGCCAGCTGCTACTCCTGGAAAACAGCTTTCCTTTTAGCAGTCACTTCAGCTAGAAGGATTTCTGAATTACAGACTCTTATGGCAGTGGGTCCTTTCATTATTTTTCATGCGGACAGGGTGTCTCTCAGGACCAGTCCATACTTCATGCCTAAGGTGGTATCCAGTGTGGCTCTTAATCAGACCATTCATTTGTCAACTTTCTTTCCCAATCCACAGAACAAGGGGGAGCGGATTCTGCATTCATTTGATGTACACAGACAACTTAGATTTTACTTAAACAGGACAAAATCTCTAGGAAAATCTTACTGGTGGCATTTGCTGCAGGGGTAGAGGGAAAGGCTATTTCAAAGCAGACTATTTCCAAATGGATAAGCCATTGTATTTGTTTCTGCTATATGCACCGTGTGGTGACATGCATGAACGGGCGTTCCTTTGTTGAAGGTTGTGCGTTAGGCCCGGCAATCCAGCACGTAAAAACTCTACTGCCAATCATTAGCGGACCGGAGTTCCGCTGTGGCGACCCCTAACTGGGAAAAGCCGAAAGACACAAACAAACTGAATAGAATAATAGAACTTGATTGTAATTACTTATGTATGTAACCATTTTACTACTTGACCCTCTTAAAGAAGTTTGTCTCTATTCTGAAGACTACTTATGACTGTTTTTTTCCCCTGTATCTCTGGAGCGTTTTGACATATTTTTATGTCATTGTTAAAAAAAAAAAAAAAATGATGCTAGAATAGTTATCTTTAAAACTTCCTTAGGTTGTGTATACCTTTCTCAGAGAAAACCAAGTGGTTACATCTTGAATTGCAGTTAAAAAAATATTTTTGTCACGTCATTTAAATATAATGAAAATAATGTTCTTCGTCTCACATTGCTGCAGTCATAACCTGTGGGTAGTCCGCTGTCCTCGGTCGGCCCGAATACCAAAGAGTTAGGCTGGCGTCGGTCATGGGCACCCGGAGCTGACGTCAGTACGTAGTAGTACTTAAGCGCATGACCGACGCCATATCCTCAGTCTTTCTTGCCGCGTGGTCCGAAGCAGAAGCAGCGTTTGCAAGTGCCGTTCGGCATTCTGAAATTTTCAATTATCGAGTTTCAGACCGAAGACCAAGTTGGGCTAAGTACCCCGTTGGGGAAAATTTTTGTCTTTTCTTGCCTCAGTTAATCCGGATGTCAGAAAAGTTAATTGTATTTCTTGTGGCGAACAGATACCTCATAGGGACTATCATTCTCTGTATTCCTTGCTTGGGGCCTGAACACGCATAGTCGGGTGTGCTTTGTGCTAGATTTAATAAGCGCACCATTAAACGAAGATTAGACTGTGCCAGGCTTGTTTTCGTAAGCGGTGTAACTACAACATGCCGCCGGATCCTCCGGCCGCTACCACGAAAAAGTAAAGATAAATCTTTAAGGTCTAAACCGGATGAGGCGTCCGTTGCGGACGCCGGTTCTATGGAACCTCTGGTTGAATCTGTGGATCCGGCCGAGGTCTCGGCTGAATCCCAGGGGGAACCTTTACTTTTGCAGGAGTTGGCCTCTCAGGAGTTAGGCCAGGCCGAGGGTGCTTCTCAGGTATCTGTAGTTCCATCCTTACAAAAGGTTATTAGGCCTTCTACCTCAGTGGCTAAAGGCCATGCTAAGGCTAAACCTGGTCTTACTGGTACTGGCCATGGCCCTAGTTCTTCAGCTTCTGTTCCTAAAAAACATATGTTGAAAATGGCAGAGGATTTGATTACTTTGATCAGGGGATCTTTGCCCCCCCCCCAGAAAAGAGGCCTAGGGTGGAGACAGATTTAGAGGGAATGGAGCATTCTTCAGACTACTCTGAGTCCTCAGCTGAGGATATTCAGGATTACCCTCCTATTCAGATTCGGATGCAGAGGATTCCTGTCCTTCTGCTTCTCCTCCAGAGGATTTTTCCTTTTCTGAAACTTTACATTCCATGAGGGAACATTTCAAGTGGGAAGGTCAGGATTTTTCAGATTCTCGAAAAAGGCTTAGGGAATTTTTGTTTTTACCACAACATAGGCCTTTGGCTATTCCCCCTGTCTTAGATGTTGTTCAGGATGTTTTTTGTGAAGCTTCACTTAATCCTGATTCTTTACCCCCTGCCCCTGTCAAGCCAGACAGATATTACAGAGTTCCAGAAGCACATAAATATTTGTATAAGAGTCCTAAAGCTGACCCGGAAACTATTATTCAAGGGCCGAAGGGTGTCAGGGCTTCTGTGGTTAAGAATCCAGTTCCTTTGGATAAAGATTCTAGAGCGTTGGATAGGTGGGGGAAAAAAGTGTACACCTCTTCTACGTTAGCTATGAGGGCTTTAAATTGCCAGTTTCATATGCTGAAGTATCAGAACTTTTTGTTAGGCCAATTGAAATCTAAGGTGGATGCTTTATCTGAGGGTATAGAGTGTAAGGAATTGCAGGAGTTGGTTCATGCTTCAGATCAAGTTGGAAAACATTCTTTGCAGTGTGGTTTCGATGCTCTTCAGGCTTCATCCAGGGTGGCTGCTACTGGTTCTGTTATTCGTTGACATGCCTGGCTTAAGGATCAAAATTTGTCAGAGCATGTTAAAGCTCGGATTTTGGATGCTCCTCTTCAATCTGAAGTTCTTTTTGGTTCTCCTGTGGAATCAGTTTTGAAAAAGATGGAAGATAAAGCTAAGTCTATGCAGACGGTCAAGGATTTTTTGCAGGTGCAGCCCCCTAAGTTTAGCAGGAATTGGCCTGCTAGAGGATGGTCCTACCCTTCTTCGGATTTTCAGTCTAAGGGCAGGTCTAGACGTGGTAAAGGCAGGGCTCACGCTCAGGGTTCTTTCAGACCTAGGACTTTGAGTTCTCCTGCACAGTCTTCTGGTGAGGGCAGGGGTCAGCCTTTTCGTAAACAGACCCAATGACCTGTATTTTCAGCTGCCAGATCCTTCTTTTCTGGCAGCTCCTCTAGGAGGAAAGTTGGCACTTTTCAAACAAAACTGGCATTTGGTCACCCAGGACAAATGGGTGTTGGACATAATAAATCAAGGTTACAAGTTTTACTTTCACACTTTTCCTCCTTTCAAAGGCATGCCGGATGTGCCTCCTCAGCAAAGGCTGGAGGCTCAGGAGCAAATTTCTTTGCTTTTACAGATGGGAGCTATCCAGGTGGTACCTCCGTCAGAAGTAGGCCTAGGGTTTATTCCCGTCTATTCCTAGTGCCAAAGAAAGGAAACACTTGGAGGCCAATTCTGGATTTGTCCATTCTCAATACCTACCTAGACATTATAAAGTTCAAGATGTTAACATTACAACAACTTCTGCCTATGCTAGGCAAAGATCACTGGATGGTAACCCTGGATCTCAGAGGCCTATCTTCACATTCCTATCAGGCCCAGCTGCAGGAGATTCCTGCGATTTCGGGCTGGTACTTCTCATTATCAGTTCTCTGCATTGCCCTTTGGTTTATCTACTGCGCCCAGGGTGTTCACAAAAGTTCTGGCTCCTGTAATAGCTTTCTTCAGACAGAGGGGAATGCAAATTTATCCTTATCTGGACGATTGCCTGATTCTTGCTCAAGACAAAGACAAGTTACTTCAACATCTGCAGTATGTAATGGCAGTTTTAAGGTGCCTAGGGTATTCTGTGAACGAAATAAAGTCCAGTCTAGTACCCTCTCAGGACATGTTCTTTCTGGGTATGAGACTGAATACAGCTTCTCAGATGGCTTTTCTGACCCCGGACAAACAAAGAACTCTTCACCTATACTTCCAGCAGTTATCAGTACTGTCCAGGCTGACTGCAAGGACAGTCCTTCAAGCCTTGGGGTTCAAGGCATCTTGCATTCTAGTACTTCCCAATGCCAAACTGCATATGAGGAAGCTACAATGGTATCTCAAAACTGTATGGACTCAACACTGCCACGATTTGGACACTGTCATTCGGATAATACCTTGCATCCAGAAGGAATTCTTGTGGTGGGCGCAGGAATGTCACCTAAACAAGGGACTCTCTGTGACCCGACCAGAGGCGAGTCAGATCATAACGACAGATGCCTCGGACTTGGCTTGGGGAGCACACTTCAATGGGAAATGGGTTCAAGACATGTGGCCCCCCAGACTACAACATTTGCATATCAACATGAAGGAGATGTTAGCAGTTCAATTTGCCCTGATGGCCTTCAAAGACCTACTTCAACCAGGACAGGTGTTGATTCGAACAGACAACACAACAGTCATGTGGTACATCAACAAGCAGGGGGGAACCCATTCTTACCCTCTTTGCAGACAAGCAATGATATTGTGGGAGACTGCTCTGAGTTTGCACATCACTCTTCAAGCACGGTTTCTGCCAGGAGCACAGAACTCCCTAGCAGATGTATTGAGCAGACAAATTGTGGACCCCCACGAGTGGAAATTGGATCCTCAGGTATTCCAACAGTTGACAGTGGCTTGGGGAACTCCAGACATAGATCTGTTCGCTTCTCCACTAAATTTCCAACTCCCAAAATTTTGCACAAAGATGTTTCACCCAAAAGCTTGGAAAGTGGATGCTCTATCTTTCAGTTGGAACAACCTTCACGTCTATGCTTTTCCTCCTCTGCCTCTCCTTCCCAAGGTACTCTTGAAAGTCAGGCGGGACAAGCCTTGCATGATTCTAATAGCACCAGATTGGCCACGTCAGCACTGGTATCCTCTGCTAAGGAGTTTAATTCAGGAGCCTCCTTGGCCTTTGCCACAGATTCCTCACTTGTTGTCCCAGTCAAGCAATCATTTGCTCAATGTCAGGGTGCAGTCCCTGCATCTAACAGCCTGGCGTATTCTGTTTTAGAGCCTGTGGGGTCTCAGCTTCCTCAACAGGTTTTAGATGTCATTGTGGAAGCCAGGCCCAGTACTAGAAAAGTTTATGCTGATAAATGGAGGAGATTCTTTCTTTGGAGCACAGCAAAGGGCTTTGATGTCTCAGTACCTAATTTGAGTTTTACGCTACAGTACCTTACTGAATTACTAGACAAGGGTTTGTCATTTTCCTCTGTGAAGGTTCATGCTGCAGCCATTTCTGCTCACTATGATTGTGACCCTCCTTTATTTTCTCATCCTTTGTTTAAGCAATTTCTTAGAGGGGCAAAAAATATAAGACCCCCACGTAGAGCTCCTACTCCTTCCTGGGATCTCAATTTTGTGTTGGAGAAGCTTACTTTACCTCCTTTCGAACCTGCAGCTACGTCTGAACTGAAGGTTTTGTCTTGGAAAACTGCTTTTTTGTTGGCCATTACCTCTGCTAGGAGGGTCTCTGAATTGCAGGCACTCATGGCAGTTGAACCTTTTCTGGTATTCCATAAGGATAGGGTGTCTTTGCTTACTAACCCTACTTTTATGCCTAAAGTGATTTCTAATGTGGCCTTGAACCAGTCTATTCATTTGCCTACTTTTTATGCTGATCCCCAAAATAAAGGGGAAAAAGTCTTGCATTCTTTGGACATTCACAGGCAGCTACGTTATTATTTGAGCAGAACTAAAGAGTTCAGGCAGACTCAACAATTATTTATTTCTTTTGCTCTGGCTTCTCAAGGGAAAGCTGTTTCAAAGCAAACTATTTCTAAGTGGATTGGTCATTGTATTGCTTTTTGTTATTCTCATCATGGGAAGAATGTTCCTGCTGGGATCAGACCTCATTCGACTAGGGCTACTGCCACATCTACTGCCTTTTTGAGGGGGGTAGCTACTAAGGATATTTTGGAAGCAGCTACTTGGAGTTCAGTACACACTTTTACTAAACATTACCATCTCCCTCTTTATTCCAAGTCTAGGGCTGGGTTTGCCACTGCAGTTTTACAGGGCATGTTAGCAGCTCCTAATGCTATTTAGTTTGCCAGCCTCCCTTTTCCTTTGCTTTGGGATTCTACCCACAGGTTATGACTGCAGCAATGTGAGACGAAGAACATAGTACAGTTTTGTACCTACCATAAATGTAGATGTTCGAGGATCCACATTGCTGCAGTCCTATTTTCCCTCCCTCCTTCCCCTCTATTGTTTGGGGTTGCTGTTTTTTCCTTTGGGATAATTGTTATTTTCTCACTTGTGGTTGTTGGGTATTTACTATTTTGGCTCTGGCCTTCCTTTTTAAGGCCTTCTGACATCTGGGGCAAGAAAGACTGAGGATATGGCATCGGTCATGCGCTTAAGTACTACTACGTACTGACGTCAGCTCCGGGCGCCCATGACCGACGCCAGCCTAACTCTTTGGTATTCGGGCCGACCGAGGACAGCGGACTACCCACAGGTTATGACTGCAGCAATGTGGATCCTCTAACATCTACATTTATGGTAGGTACAAAACTGTACTTTACTGTTATACTATTTTTATTTTATTTTATTTTACATTTGTTGACCGGGCTAGTCTAACTGGATATATGTCCATTTTCAGTATCGGCCCGGGAAGAAGAGCTCCAAGCATAGAGGCAACATAACATACAATATATACAATAGTAAAATGAATAGCAGAACACTGTTGAGATTGTAAATATGGAAAAACTTTATACAGAGTCCTTTATGGGATTTAGTTAACATCTGAGGAAGTCTAGCTGTTTAGCGAATTAAAGCGCTTAATGTAATAAATTGTTGGATTATCTGTGGATGCTTTCATTTTATTTTAGTTATTTAGCTAACATCTAATACAAAGAGCAGACAACACTGAAAAAAAACATAAGCCCCACTTTTTTTTTTTTTTGAGTAAGAAGGAAAACTAATATAAAAATTCTTATAAAGTTGTTGTTGTGTCTTTCGGCTTTTTCCTGGTTAGGGGTCGCCACAGCAGAACTCCGGTCCGCTAATGATTGGTAGTTGATTTTTACGTGCCGAGTTACCAACCCTGATGCACAACCTTTAACGATTGTACGCCCATTCACGCATGTCTCCACGCAGAAGATGCTCTAGCTGAGAATCGAACCGGACAGCGTCTTACTGTGAGGTGACAACGCTACCGCAGCACCACCACCGCAGGTACTAAGAAGGAAATCTCATTAGATACTAGTGAGATGTTAAATAACTGGTTAATACGGGTCAGCATCCTAGTGCAATAGAATTAGCAAAGTATAGGGAGTATAGGGTTAGAGACGGGACAAAGCCAATGTGCTTTAAGGTATTCTTTAAGGTGTTTCTTTAAAAGCAGTGTAGAAGAAGGAGTAAAAAGTTCACTTGGAAGCTGGTTCCAGATTTTTCCCACTGTATTAGAGAAAAGTGAGTCCCCAGCTTTGTTGTTAGGTTTAGTAGAGGAGACTAGAAGCTTATTATCTGAGCATAGTGTTGCTAGGGGTAATAAGGCTAGTGAGGATTGGGATATTATTAGGGTGGTGAAGGATTTTTTGGGTCATAGTAAGTTGTTGACATTGAAGTTGGTTCTGCCGTTCTAATCATCCCAATTGTTTAAGGTTGTGACAGTGGTGGGTTCTAAAAGGGGCGCCAGTGGCAAATCAAGCTTTTTTATTGTAGCTGGTTGCAAGTTTGCTAAGGTTGTTTTTGGATAGATTGGTATATATGGCTGAAGCATACAGTAGGGTAGAGATAAGGTGGGTCTGGACAATAGTGGTTCTAGTTAATGGCATAAGGAAGGGTTTGATTCTATAAAGAGTCTAGTTTTCTGTTGACAGATTTTATGGTAGTATTAATGTGATCATCAAAGCTAAGGTTGTGGTCAATAGTAATACCCAGGAGACGGGTTGTAGTATCTGGGCATATGCTAGTTCCATTGTTGGAGGTGACTTTGAAGTGAATTTGTGGTGACTTTTGGGTAGGAGCAAAAAGCAGTAATTTTGTTTTTTTGGGATTCAGGAGGAGGCAGTGTTGCATGAACCAATTTTCAACAATATTAAATACTGTTTGGGTGAGGGTCTGGAGAGAGGTTAGGGACTTGGCTGTGCATATTAAAGTAGAATCATCTGCATATTGTATGCAGGTGGCTTAAGGAATTTTGGCAATTAGATCATTGATAAAAATTGAAAAGAGAAGAGGGCCTAAAATAGAGCCTTGAGGTACTCCAATGTTGACAGGGAGCGGTGTAGAAAGATTATTGTCCCACAACACTGCTTGGTGCCTGTTTTCCAGATAGGATTTAAACCAGAGTAATGTTTGTGGGTCAAGTGATGGGGCTTTTAGTTTGTCCATAAGTAGGTGATGGTTAACCATGTCAAATGCTTTTGAAAGGCCAATGAATAGTGCAGAGGAAAGAGAGTTGTTATTACGATGTTTGTTTATACAGTCAGAAAAGGATAGCAGGGCGGTAGTAGTGCTGTGGTGAGGCCTGAAATCGTGCTGGCAGTTAGCAAGTAAATTATTTTGGAGGATGTTGTCTTGTAATTGTCGGTGTATGCATTTTTCCATTATTTTAGCTATTGGAGAGAGTAAGGCAATGGTCAAAAGTTGGAAAGTTCAGTAGATGCACCACCTTTATGTAGAGGGATGATATGGGAGACTTTCCATATGGAAGGGCTTGTGCTTTCTGTAATTGTCCTACTAATAAGGATGGAAATGGGATAGGCAATGGCTATGGCAGCAATTTGCAGATGTCCTTCAAGAATGCAACTGCAGTCATAACATGTGGGTTGTCCTGCCTCAGGCAGCCCTCGGTCGGCCGGATTCCAAAGTCTGGGTCCGACGTCGGCTGATGTCACATTTCTCTCCGACGTCAGAGCTGCTGGAGTACATAAGCATCAGCCGACGCCATTTTCTCCAGTCTTTCTTGCCGCGCGGTGCCCGAAGCAGAAGCAGTTCGCAAGTGCCGGTCGGTCAGTTCCTGTATTCATGATACCGAAGTCATCAAAAAAGCTAAGTATCCCGTTGGGGATCTTTTCTTGCCTCAGCCGATGTCAGAAATTACTGAAAAAGTTAACAATTGTCTTTTTTGTGGTAAACAAATACCTCATAAGGATTTCCACTCTTACTGCCTCCCTTGCCTGGGCCCAGACTACGACGTCTCGGCCTGTGTAGCGTGTGCTTGCTTCAACAAGCGCACTCTCAGGCGCCGGGCAAAGTTCGCTGAAGATTTTTTCGGCTTACACCATGCCGTCGGATCTTCCGACATCGCAAACTCCCAAAAAGCGTAAAGACCGGGACCGACATCCTCGGCCCGCGTCTACCACCGACTCCACGCCAAAACCTAGCACGAGTGCTCCGGTTCCCTCTGAGACTGTCTCTCCACCGCTCCGAACCGAAGACACTGCATTACCGATGACTCCGATTCCAGACATTACTCCGACGCCAGTTATAGATTTTCCTCCGGATACTGAAACCGAGGAAATGCCTGAGACCATTGCTGTAGACAAGGTCAATCCACGTGGAGCTGCCAGGCCCCCTATGGCCATGTCTATTAAGGCCTACACTAGGGCTAAGGCAGCCAGCAAAACAAAGCATATTTCTTCTAAATCCTTACCTCAGCCGACTCCGGAGACACAAATTATGTCCATGGCTGCTGATTTAATTTCCATGATTAGAGGTTCACAGGCCCATCCTGAGAGAGCATCCCAGCCTCCTCCTGATAAAAGGCCCCGGGTTGAACCCTCTGAACCTACTCCTTCAGATGAAGATTCTGAGGGCTCTGTCCACTCTAATAGCCAGGAAGAGCTCTTCCAGACCTATGAGGACTCGGATGCTGAAGATTCCATCCCTTCGGCCTCCCCTCCTGAGGATATTTCTTTTGGGGAAGTTCTGCACACCATGAGGGAACATTTCAAGTGGCAAGGTCAGGAATATTCTGATTCTAGGAAACGTCTTTCCTTAAGAAGCCTCAGCACAGACCCTTAGCTATTCCTCCTGTACTTGATGTTCTGGATGATTTGTATTCTGACTCTAGTGCTACCCTGATTCTCTTCCTCCTGCTCCAGCCAAGCCAGACAGGTATTACAGGGTCCCAGAAACTCATTCCCATTTATTCAGGGCCCATACTGCTGATTTGGAAACTATTTCACAGGGGCCTAAAGGAGTTTCAGCCTCCACTTCAAAAAATCCTTTGCCCTCCAACAGGGAAGCTAGGTCATTAGAGAGATGGGGCAAAAAGGTTTACACATCCACTACCTTATCTATGAGAGCTTTAAATTGCCTTTTTCATATGTTACAATATCAGGATTATCTCTTAGAAGATTTACAAAAAACATTAGCTTCTCCTGATCCTTTAGACATGAAGACTTTGCAGGAAGCTGTACATAACACTCAGCAAGTAAGCAATCACTTCCTGCAGTGTGGATATGATGCACTGGAAGCTTCATGTAGGGCAGCTATGACAGGGGCAGTGATTTGTAGACATGCTTGGTTAAAAGATCAACCTCTACCAGATCATGTAAAAGCAAAACTTCTTGATGCACCTTTGGAAAAGAACAAGCTTTTTGGTGCAAATGCTAAGGATGTGTTAAAGACCATCGAAGAAAAAGCAAAATCAGTTCAGACCGTGAAAGATTTCCTCCAGGTTCAACCCCCCAGATTCAGTAGGAATTGGCCTTCAAAAAACTGGTCCTTTCCTAACCCAGAAAGGTTTCAAAGGGGTAAGAACAGACGTGGCCGAGGAAGAGGCCAATACAGAGGCCCTTACAGGGGACGACAATGGCAGCCAGGAAACCAAAGAAGTGACGCAGGGGTTTCACCTGCCCCACAACCACAATCTCAATGACTTTCCTCTACTACCGCCTACCAGGGAACAACTAGAAGCTCCCTTGGGCGGGAAATTATCTCTGTTTGCAGAAAACTGGCACAAACTGACAAAGGACAAATGGATTTTGGACATTATAGACCGAGGGTACAGGTTTCATTTTCATACCTTACCAAGAAAACAAGGCATGCCAAACCTACCACAAAATCAGAGGGCAGAGGCTATCAAGCAAATCACTCTGCTGACTCGAATGAAAGCAATAGAAAGAGTTCCACAACAAGAACAAGACCAGGGTTTTACTCAAGACTGTTCCTTGTTCCAAGAAAAGAATCTCAATGGAGACCAATACTGGACTTGTCTGCATTAAACACCTTTCTCATAGTACCAAAGTTCAAAATGCTGATTCTACAGCAACTCCTTCCCATGCTGGGCAAGGAGTCGTGGCTGATTACTCTGGACCTCAAGGAGGCATACCTGCATGTCCCTATCAGACACAGCTGCAGAAGATACCTCAGATTTCTTGCAGGGCCAGAGCATTATCAATTCTCAGCATTGCCATTTGGCTTATCTACTGCGCCCAGAGTATTTACAAAATGCCTGGCTTCAGTAATTGCTCATTGCAGGCTCCAGGGTATACAAATTTACCCGTACCTGGACGACTGCCTCATACAAGTGGACGACAAATTGATGTTGACAAAAAACCTGGATTATGTCATACGATTACTTCAAGCTCTGGGATACACAGTCAACTTCCAAAAGTCAAGACTGCAGCCATCCCAGCAAATAATCTTCTTAGGAGCCAAACTAGACACAGCCTCTCAGATGGCTTACCTGACAGAAGACAAGCAAGAGAAGTTAACTCATTACTTCAAAGGTTTAGCAAAACTCACCCAGATCACTGCAAGGAGATTCCTACAGGCCCTGGGTTACATGGCTTCCTGCATTCTACTGGTCCCGTTAGCAAAACTACACATGAGAAAGCTTCAATGGTACCTAAAAAGCATTTGGTCTCAACACAGCAACAACTTGGAGACAATCATACCACTCATTCCATGCCTACAAAAGGAATTCCTATGGTGGGCCTCGGTGAGCCAGGAAAACACAGGTATGTCATTCAAAAAACCACAGATAACACAGACCATAACTACAGACGCCTCAGACCTTGGATGGGGGGCGCACATGGAAGGCAGGTGTATACAAGGACAATGGTCTCCAATGGAAACACATCTACATATAAACCAAAAGGAAATGCTGGCAGTAATGCATGCCATCGAGGCCTTTCAACACCAACTCCAGCAAGGCCATTTAATGATACGGACAGACAACACCACTGTGATGTGGTACATAAACAAGCAGGGGCCACCCACTCTTACCCCCTTTGCAGACTGACAATGCAGCTTTGGGAGAAATCACTGAGCCTAAACATCCAGTTACAATCCCAGTTTGTTCCAGGAAAAGACAATGTGTTGGCGGACAGCCTAAGCAGGAATTTCACAGATCCACACGAGTGGAGGTTACATCCGAAGGCCTTCAGACAACTCACTTCGACATGGGGCAAGCCAGAAGTGGACCTATTTGCCTCTCACCTCAACCACCTTCTATCAAAATTTTGCACAAGGACATACCATCCAAAAGCTTGGAAAATAGATGCCCCCTCATTCAACTGGAACTCCCTAGCAATCTATGCATTCCCACCTCTGCCACTGATGACCTCAGTATTACTAAAGATCAAAGCAGAGAAGCCCAAGGGAATCATAATAGCTCCGGATTGGCCAAGACAACACTGGTACCCACTACTACGGAGCATATGTCACACCAGGAGGTGGGCCCTCACCCAGTGGCCTCTACTTTTGACTCAACACAATTTCGAAACACTGCATCCAAATCTTCAGACACTGCAGCTAACAGCCTGGGAGATCCCATGAATAACTTCAGCTTATCTCTCTCCAAGGAAGTTCAGCGGATACTAACAGAGGCTCAAAGACCATCCACCAGAAAGGTTTACTTAGCAAAGTGGAAAAGATTCAGCAATTGGAATACCAGCAAGGGACATGATGCATCATTGTTGAACGTCCCACTCATCTTGGAATATTTGGCAGATATGTTAAAAAAATGGCCTCTCATATTCTTCCATAAAGATACATGCATCTGCTATTTCAGCTAGTTGCAACACTGATCCTCCTGTTTTTCCTCACCCCTTACTAAGACAATTCCTCAGGGGAATCAAGAACATTAAGCCACCAAGAAAGGCCCCAGTGCCAGCCTGGGACCTCAATTTTGTCCTAGAAAAACTGACTCTACCTCCATTTGAGCCAGCAGCTTCAGTTGACTTGCAATTTCTCTCATGGAAGACAGCTTTCCTGTTGTCAATTACCTCAGCAAGAAGGGTTTCGGAGCTACAGGCCTTAATGGCAATACCACCCTTTATTATTTTTCATAGAGACAGGGTTTCATTAAGGACCAACCCTACTTTTATGCCAAAGGTGGTATCTAGGGTTTCTTTAAATCAAGCCATTCATCTGCCTGCTTTCTTCCCCAATCCTGAGAATAAGGGGGAAAGACTGTTGCATACCTTGGACATTCACAGACAACTTCGATACTACCTGGACAGAACCAAGGCCAGTAGGAAGTCTGAACAACTTTTTGTAGCTTACGCCCCTGCAGTGCAAGGAAAAGCAATTTCAAAACAGACTATTTCTAAATGGATTGGACATTGCATCAGATTCTGTTATTCCTTTCATGGAAAGACTGTTCCAGCCAATGTCAGACCACATTCCACCAGAGCTACAGCCACCTCTACAGCATTCTTAAGAGGGGTGCCTACCAAGGACATTCTAGAAGCTGCTACATGGAGCTCCGTGCATACATTCTCCAAACACTACAATCTCCCTCTATACTCCAGATCCAGAACAGGCTTTGCTTCGGCAGTCCTGCAGGGTTTGATTGCCACACCATCTTTTTCCTAGAGCATTCCTCCTCCCCCAGCTAAGCTATGGTATTCTACCCACATGTTATGACTGCAGTTGCATTCTTGAAGGACATAGTACAGTTTTGTACCTACCATAAATGTAGATGTCCGATAGACATGCAACTGCAGTCGGATTTTCCCTCCCTCCATACCCCTCTATGCCTAGGGTCCACTCCTATCCCTGTTACTCCTAGCTGGGGATATCTGTTATGGTGTATTTGTTTTATTGCTCATTTATTTGTTTGGAATCCTGTTTTTGTCTTCCAATTTGATTACAGCCTTCCTTGGAGGGCACCTGGCATCTGGGGCAAGAAACACTGAAGAAAATGGCGTCGGCTGATGCTTATGTACTCCAGCCGCTCTGACGTCGGAGAGAAATGCGACATCAGCCGACGTCGGACCCAGACTTTGGAATCCGGTCGACCGAGGGCTGCCTGAGGCAGGACAACCCACATGTTATGACTGCAGTTGCATGTCTATCGGACATCTACATTTATGGTAGGTACAAAACTGTACTTTATTCTGCTGGAAGACAGTCAGCAGAAGGGGTGTCTGGTTTGAGTTTTTGTAGGAGGGTGCAAATGAGGGATGTAGGTACTGGTTGTAAATGGAAGGTAGGGACTGGGCTATTTGTGGTATTAAACAGGCTAGTGCTAATAGGGGGTAATGTGTTAGCTAGAGTTTGAATGGCTTCAGTGAAGTAGTTGTAGGCATTCGCAACTTGTTTAGAGTTACTATGGATGATACATTGTTGGAGCAGGAGTTTGTGTGCCCTGGCTGAAGTAGTTTGTTAATGCCTGACCAGAACTTTTATCATTTTTGCTGGTGGGTTTGTTGGAGGTGCAGGTAAAAGTTTTTTTTGTCTAGTAGAATGTCTTTTTTGGTTGCAATACATAATTGTTTAAAGTGAAGTTGGTCTGTTGGGCTTTTAGGGGCTCTCCATCTGTCCCAGATTTTATTTCGTAGGAGAATCTTTTGTCTAGTTTTTGTGAGCCATGGGGCAATTTTGGTTCTTATTCAGTTGGAGTGAGAGGGGGAATGGTAATCTAGAATTTGCAGGAATCTTAATATTAAAGTAGGTCACTGCTTCCTCTAGTTGAAGATGATGCAGTGGGGTTCAGTCACATGCTTTGAGTTCATTTTGAAAGCTCTCTGGATGAAAGAGTTTTTTTTAGAGCGAGAGGTTTTGAAAATATTGTAATTGGGGCTGTAAGTTTTTTGTTTAATTGTATAGGTTTAGAACATGGTCACTCATGTCATCTGGAAGGGTACCTGATTTATATGTATTAGGATGGCTGTTTATAAGGATCCAGTCTAGGGTAGTTTCCTTACCACTTGGTGTATGGATTCTAGTAGGGGTGGTTATTATTTGGGGAAAAAACATGTAGATTTATGTGGGAGATAGGATTAGGGGAGCTACAGGTAGCCCAGTCTATATTAAAATCACCTAGGACAATGGTTTCCTGAGGTAGGTGAGTAGTAAGGCAGCTAAGGATGTTTTCAAGAGTATTGATATTATTTCCAGGGGGAAGATAGGCACAAATTATGTAGATAGATTTAGAGTTGTTGATTTGAAGTTTAGCAGTAAGGGTTTCTGCATTAGTGTCTAAGGATAGGAACACATTGAAGGAAGAGACCTGAAGTTCTGATTTATACAGAATGGCTACACCCCCCCCCCCCTTTTTTGGTTTTGCGGTCACATCTCAGGATGTTATATCCAGGAGGGGTAATTTCTTGGTCTTGAGTTGTAGGCTTTAGCCATGTTTCTGTAACGCAGAGGATATCGAATGCGTGCACTTCTAAGAGTGAATGTAGGTGGGTAATTTTGTTGTTAATGCTACGGATGTTGAGGTGAGCTGTCAAGAGTGAGTTTGCAGGTCTTTTTGGTGTAAGGATAGCATGAGATTTTAGGTTTTGTGGGTCACTGGGAATTGTTATGTTGGGGCCAGGGTTTGGGTGAATATCACCATCTGATAGAGGATGTTGTTGAGGTTTTTGTATAATCTTTAAGAGTTTGTTGTAGTTATTCAGGGTTTTCTTGTTATGGAAATAAGAGATATGGGTAGATCTGTGATACATTGGAAGTATGTAGATAGAAATGGAGGTAGTGTTTGTGATTGAGGGAGTTTGTGTAAGAAAGTGAATTTGTTTGTTGCCTGGGGTGGTGATGTTCAGCCAGAAAAAATGTTCATAGAAGGTTAGTGCATAGGGTATAGATAGAGAAATTAGGATAGTAGTTAAGAGCAAAGAGTTATGTATATAGTTTTTTGTAATGAGGCCATTAGGATTAGTAGGTAAGGAGGTGTAGTATGAAGAGGGAGAGTGCCTAATATAAGCTAAAATAGGGGTAGTAGTAGGAGAGGAAAGTTATATAGTGCAACCAGTACAGGATAATGATTGTGCAAAGATGAGGGAGAGAAGTTAAAGGTACAAAGCTAATTGAGGAGTGGTTAAGGTAGGGGCGGGGCTATTGAGTAGCGATAGTCAGTGATAAGTTAGAGGGGAAGGGGGTGTGGATGCTGGAGTATAAGGTTAATAGCACTGGGGGTGGGTGGGAATTAGGGGTAGGGGAGCGGAGTAAGCTCGCAGGGCGAATGGAGCAGGAAGAGCAGGTCAAGATTGTACAGAGACCATGAGAGAGCAGCAGATTTCTGAGGCAGTGCAAATAGTTGCAGGTAAGTACAGTGTGGTAAAACAGGTGTAAGATAGAGAAGGATAGTGGAGAGGAAGGAGGAAAAGAAATATAGATAGAAAGTGGGAGGAGAAAGGATAAGAACAATGAGATGCCGCAGGAAGATTATCAACTAGTCAAGGGATACAGTCTGAGTGTATTGAGAGATGATACCTGTGAAAGTGGAGGAGAGAGTTTTAGCCCACAGATAGATTAGGGTGCCACCTAGTGGTCAGAGAGCAGAAAACTACAAGGTAAATATAATGTAGATAACTAGTAGAGGTAGTTCAGATAGTGGATTCAGGGGAGGAGAGTTTAGAAGTTGCTACAGGGATAGTGAGGAGTCTGGCTGCTGGCTTCCTGACTCAGTGGCTGTAAAACTTTCTATACTTAAATTACAATTAAAACAAGTATCTTAATAAAGGACCAGGGTGGAACATACTTTCTGAATCCCTTTGAGACTGGGAGAAAAACAGTGCTGGGGTAGTAGAATTTCTCGACTCGATGTTGGGATGGCTTGAAATTAACAGGAGGGGATCCTTAGAGATCAGGCAGGTCTCTTAGTGCAGGATAGGAGGTAGTGAGTTTTTGAATCACTTTGAGACTGGGAGAAAAACAGTACTGGGGTAGTAGAATTTCTCGACTCGATGTTGGGATGGCTTGAAATTAACAGGAGGGGGGATCCTTAGGGATCAGGCAGGTCCCTTAGTGCAGGATAGAAGGTAGTGAGTTTCTGAATCCCTTTTGAGACTAGGAGAAAAACAGTACTGGGGTAGTAGAATTTCTCGACTCGGTGTTGGGATGGCTTGAAATTAACAGGAGGGGATCCTTAGAGATCAGGCAAGTCCCTCAGTGCAGGATATGAGGTAATGAGTTTCTGAATCCCTTTGAGACTGGTAGAAAAACAGTACTGGGGTAGGAGAATAATCTCGACTCTGTTGGGATGGCTTGAAATTAACAGGAGGGGATCCTTAGAGATCAGGCAGGTCCCTTAGTGAAGGATAGGAGGTAGTGAGAATAGAACAAGCCTCCAGGGCCATGGCCACACAGCAGCCAGAGTAAGTACAGGGATAGTAAAATAAAATACATATTTATTTTAGACCTGAAGTTAGAACAACATTGCATGTTTTTGTAGCTTTCATATCTGTTACTTTGGCAAGAAATGCTTATAATTTTATTTTAAAGTGAATGTTTTGCAGATCTAGCAAGTTACAAATGGTAATGAACATTTTAACCTTAATGTGACTTTATGTATGAAAGAGAGAAGTTGTATATTTCTTCTATATTTCCTTGTAAAATTTTCAGGCACGGTACTTTACACTGCGCATTCCAAAAAGGTAGAACATGGAGAAAGCACAGTACAAAATGTGTGCACGTATGTCTGCATGAGTGAAATGTATTTTCTTGCTATGGCTTTGAAATTATAGAAATATGTTTTCCTGAAAAAAATGTTACTTTTAGCTCTGAGTTCATATTCCATGCAAATATATGCAATTATGTTTAATGTTATGTCACCTCAATAAATGTGTTGTGGGACTATATTGTATCGCCCACTCTAAAAAGAAGTCTATTCACCCTTGCAGAAATTGAGCACATTGCATCTTGGTTGCCTTGCACGTTTTAATGGCTTTGTAAGCCTTTTGATGGTGGTGTCTGTCAGTACATTATATTTCTCAAATAATTTGCATTTTTGGTAACATTCTGGATATTCAGTTATAAATTGTACTTTAGTTTTATGTTTTAGTATAGAGGGAGTGGAATTGCTGCAGGTTGCATTTTTATTCCAATTTCAAATTTCCCATTAATGTTTGTTTTTCTGTAGGCTGGAGCCTCTTTTCTGCCGGCGATGCAGTCCGGTGACCTTTCGGTCTGTGCGTTCATCACCACACAGACCCTCTGGGCTGCTCATGCTTGGAGACTTCATGTTTAGGGGCATTAAATATATTTTTTAATTCATATAAGTGCACACTATATTTATGATTTTCTATGTTGTATATTAATTTTCTGAGAAGAAAACTGTATGCCTGTTGTGAAGTGTAGCGAAGACACTTGCATTAGGTATGTTGTGAATTTTTAAAAATAAATTAAAATATGGGCTGTATTTTCATTTAATTTGTAAAATAGTGCAATCGCTTTTCAGCTTCTTTTGCATACTTTCCCAGTACAGTATGCCCCTTCTGACAAGGTGCACTTTCTTTGACTGAAATCACTTATTCTGCAGCTAAAAGCTATGATTACTTTTCTCATAGATTTCTCCTCCTCACAAAACCATATTTATTTAGCCCCTACAAACCAGGTTGCAGAGTGGTTAAGTGTGATCATGACAGCAGTACTGTGTCACTTTCATATGCAGTCTGCCTGATGTTTTACTGTGCTCAAGCAGACAGATAAAATTTGGTCATAGTAATGCATTTCAGTGTGTTTTACACACACTTCTACCATCTCTGACAAGCCAGCTCAGTATCTTTAACATGCTAAAGAGGAATCACCATGGGTGGCTCGTGCTATAGGACTGCAGCCCCCCACCTGTACAATAAACTCTTTGAAAAATAAAATAAAAAAAAAAAAATCACAGACTCCACGCATGCGTGCATGGTTCCTGAGAACTCCATGCACACATGCGTGCTCATTCCAGAGCTCCAGACTGCTCTGTTAGGCAGTCCGGAGAGGAAAGGCAGGAAACTCCACCCTTCCAGCCCAGAGGTCTGTGCGGTGATGAATGTAAAGACCAAAAGGTCACCGGACTGCATCGCCAGCAGGAAAGAGGCTCCAGCCTGCTACTCTCATGGGACTAGCCATCTCTCGCGGGAGACCCATGCGCAGGCGGCCATTTTGTGGAGGGAGACCCATGCACTGGCCAGGGGATTCATGGATCGGCGGCCGTTTTGTGGAGAACAGGTAGTGGATTCACATTTTATGGAGGTGTGTGTCTGTATGTGTCTGTGTGTGTGTGTGTGTGTGTGTGTGTAAAATGCCCCAGGTGCTACATGGTGGTGGGTAGAGAATAAGGCTTGAGCCCAGGTGGCAGGAGCCTGAATTCCCTACCCACCACCATTTGTAAAAACATTTTAGATTTTTCCCTGATACTTGTTCTGTTACTCATAAAATCTGTGGTTTCTGTATTTGTGTCCTTGCATTGGTGCAGTGGTAGCATTGTTGCCTGACAGCTACAGGTTCTTTAGTTTGATTCTTGGCTGGGGTGCCTTACCTTTTCTGTGGAGTCTGTATGCCCTCCCTGTGTTTGTCTCCTCTAGTGTCCTCCCATCTTACAAAGACATGTTTCTTATCTGTAGTGTTTCTCCCTGGGCCTCTGCTGAAAATTAGCTTTTGTTCCAAGTCAGACTTTCCTGGTTAATAAATGTTAAAAATGACACGGATTTGAATATCAGACTTCATATTCTTCAGAAAGTGCATTGTAACGCAAAAGCTTTTTTTCTAGCAATTTTCTAAGTGTATAAGATGGATATTTGAAATTTGTCCCTATTTTTGGGGTTGTATTCCCCCATTATTGGCTTCATCCAAATCTTTTGTGCTAAGGTTGAGAGCTATGGTAAGAACTGAATTCACTGAATATGTTTGGAGGCTATTTTCCCCCATTACTGGCTTTGTCCGGGTATTTTTTGCTAAGAGATTGAGAACTATGGTGAGAACTGAATTCACTGAATATTTGGGGGGCTGCATTCACCCATTATTGGCTTTGTTCAGGTGTTTTGTGTTAAGAGGTTGACAGCTGTGCTATGGTGAGAACTGAATTCACTAAATGGTAGCCATTTAAGTTTCCGTCTTCCTCTTTCACAAAACAGCTGATTTGGCATAGAGGTATGTTGCTCTGACTGTTTTGCACAGGGTCCTGTGTTTAAAGCTTGGCAGTGAAATTTATGGTGGTAACACATTTTATTCTAGCAACTTTCCAACATTATACAAGCAATGTTTAAAATGCGTCCCTGGTTTTTGGGCTTTTGCCCCCCCCCCCCCACAATAAACTTTGCCTTTTTCCAGATTTCTTTGTGCTGCAAAGTTCAGAGATACAGATGAGTGAGTAGATTTTACAAGAAGCTGCGAGCTGCAGGGGTGCAAAAGTTTAGTGCTGCTTATGCTGAGTCTGCTTGCCTTGTTATAATAGCACAACAGGTAGTATACTTGCTTTTGATGCAGAAGGCTGTGGGTTCTACTCCCACAGTAGATAGATGCATTGCCTATACTGTACTTTGCAAAGGGGGTGGATGCTGCACTCCTTTTTGGCGAAGATACCTAGTAACTATGAACCTGTTATTGTTTGCCATCCATTCCCTATTGCAATATTGCTAGCTTATAATTTTTTTAGTGTAAGATAAGCAATTTATTCCTCAAGGGTAACGGGCACTTTATTTGTAGATGAAATAATGAAATACAAAGTTGTTTGCTAGCAGCAGCCTCTTCATTAGTTACAGATCCCTTTAATGTGGAATTATTTAGATGACTTTTACTTGAGATTGTGCATATGTACTGATACCGGTGGACTGTAGAAGTTTGAGTAGACTTTTATGATGGAAATGTTCTGAATTGGGCAGTTTTGTCATTACTGGTGCATGCATTTTGTTTCATTGTTTACTGGAAAATTTTCAAAACAAATTTAAAACACCCTCTAAAACTGTACTGTATTGTACAAGGAATATAATTTAATACAATCAGGAAGGTGTATGAAAGAGCATGTGTATGTTTCGTGTGCAAGGGGCCTGTGATTTGAAAACAGTCCAAACCCAAAGTTAATCTGCCACTGGCAAATGTATTTTCTTTGAATGTGTATTTCAATGCTGTTTCAGTGAATGTGAGTTTTCAAGGGCAGAGAAGTTTTAATGCTTAGTCTGTTTTCATTGTGAGACTGCATTGCTTTGTTTAGCAGATATGATATCTATTAGTGTTTGCGCTGTAAAATGCAAAATAAAACTTTCAAATGAAGTCCAAATCATCGCAGAAGTAAAGCAGTATGCACATTAGTGTTTATGGTTTTTGTTTTTCGGCTTTTCCCGGTTAGTGTTTATGGTAAATGGGATGAAATAGCCAAGTAATGGTTCATTGGAATGGCTGTAGGGAGGAAAGCTCCATTCGACCATGATTTTGTGAGGGGGGGGGGGGGGGCAGCAAACTCAGACAACCCCGGCTGAACTATACCTCTCAACTGTCCAGATTTTTGCAGAATGAAGAGATTTTTGCTTCTTATTTTTGGTTTGTTCCTCATAAAATTTGTGGTTTTCTGTCAAATCATTTAGGAATGAAGTCACTAAATAATGACAGACACTGGGTGTCAGACTTCATGACCTTCAGAAAAATGAATGCTAAAGCAAGAACCTGTTATTCTATCAACTGTCTCAAGTTTATACAAGAGCAATTTTTAGTACAGTTTATAAGTTCCCCCAATATATTTGGCCTTGTCCAGATTTCCTGCATTAACAGGTTGAGAGGTACATGCAAATAAATTGTTTTATAGAATTAGGCATATCCAAACCTCTCAACTGTACCCAATTTTGGCTCAAAGTGTTGCTCTTCCCCTAATAACCTCTCTGCAAAATGGCAATTTTGGAAGAAAACATGGAGGGTTTGCAATTAATAAATAACTAATAATCAGTTATAGATTGCTTTTGTTTCAGAAATGCATGTAGATTCTTTTATTTTGTCAGTTGCTCAAGTTAGCAGTACTAATATTAAAAAGTGTCCCTTCTTTGCAGTTTCCCAGCTATATTGTGTGGCTATTTTATATTTTTGAATCACATTTTTGGTCCATTTTTCATAAAATTTTTTTTTTTTTGGCAAATTAGTGGCAAATCATTAAAGACTGAAGTTAGAAAATAATGACAGACATTTCAGTTTCAGATTTCATATCCTTCAGAAAATTCATACTATTGCAAGACCTACTATTCTATTATCTTTCTAAGTTTATAAGAGCAATATTTAAAGATTGTCCTTATTTTTGGGCCTTTTTCCCCACTTCTGTGTATGGCTTTGTCCAGATTTCTTGCTCTGAGGTTGAGAGGTATGACAAATGTGTCAGGGCCATCGCAGTCAGCCAGAGACATTTCAAATTGTGACATACTTGTTGCACCCCACTCCCCTATATAGTGACTCTGGATGTGTCCAAGCAAGGTAAAGAACAGTATGCAGTGTAAATGTGCAGACTATCCCCCCATCCAAGGTAGACACAAGTACTACAATGGCTTTTCATCTGTCTTGATTTTGCAGAATGTTCTGGTTTCTGTCATATTTTTATAGTGTTGATTTATGCTTATTATTCAGAAAGTGCATGTTCTGTGTTTAAGTAGCAATGCTTTAACGACCATCTGGTAAGCTTGTCTGAGATTGTTAGATGCAAGTAAGTTTTAATAAGCATACTGTTAACAAATTGCCAACATTGAAAGTCTTTCTGTTGTTGCCATGCAGAGAATACTTAGATAACTAGATAACATATAAGCCTTGGGTATTGAAATGCATATGACAGTATTTGTAATAAAAGACAGGATTACATTATTTTAAGAGCTCATTACAGGCTTTACCTGCAAACTAAACAAAATGTCAATCTATCAAGTGTGGTCCATATCCTGTGCAGTAATCCTTTAAGCAATGTATGTTGAGCTTGTTTCCTGTTTGCTTTTCATTTTTTATTTTGATCATGTTTTCCCCATGAAACAAGTAGGTAGTTGTTGTCAGGCAGCAGGTCTTTTTTGGATAAGAAACATTTTTACAAGTGGGGTTATCACAGAGATTGCTACTTTCAGCATGTTACTTATATAAATTATAATTAGAACTGCAGTGCAAGGAGAAGTGGTTTGAGTAGAGTGCTGCTTTTTTTTATACTTGATTTTAACTGGCATTCCAGTAATGTATTTAAAAAGTAATTTATTTTTTCATGCCTCACAAACTTTTTGGTTCCATCTAGATTTTAAGTAAGCTGCCATGCAGCCAATGGATTGAAATATATTTTTTTTCTTCTTCACTTTCCTTTCTTCTGGATTGGACTCTCATAATGATAGTTTGGCACCCAGGGCAGCGTATTTAATTAAAGTTACAGTTTTTGTGGTTTTCATCCTAGCTCCTCCCCTTTCTAGTTGGCCACACCCATTCAGCTGTCTCCTGCAGCCCTCCTTTGATTTGAAGCCACCAGGTGCCACTGGTAATCACTTTCTGACTATTAGCACATAGGTCAGCTTTGCTCTCTTACAGAACTTGTTTCTCCATTTCATTTCTTGACTCGGAGTGCTTTCTTTGTGGAGTGTTTACTTACTCTGTGTATTTGAGTGAGAGTTTGCTGGATGCTCCAGTTTCCTTCCACTTCCGAAAGATATGCTACAAGGAATTGGTGATCCTCTAAATTGCCTATAGGGGTGAGTGCTTGTAAGTACATGTCTGCGAACATGAATGTGCGCATTTGTGTCCCTATATACATTCTGTGTGCATTTGTGTCCCCATATACATCCTGTTTTATTGATTTATTTGTTAACCAGGGTAGAACACTGTTCTATTGTGTCATTTTCGGACTCAGCCCAGAAGTAACAGAAATATCAAAACATTTGAATTGTACAGACAACTACGCTCTTTGATGTGTTTGTAAAATGTATAGTGTAGAATGTTCAGACATATTTATTCCTGCATCTGGAACCGCAGCATAATGTATACTACAGGAACAGTTACATTTGCTGTGTGGTATATGAAAGCATGTCAAACAAATGTATACAGTCCAAATCAGAATATATAGGATATTAATGTGCACAGATGTAAGAGACTTGAAGCTGTTCTGTGGTGGATTGTTCCCCTTTTCATGAGGAGTTTCTCTGCCTTGCACCCCTTTAATGCAAGGAGAGGTTCTTGCTCCCCTGCAACCCTTAATCAGAGACTTTTGTAAAGTGAGAGACATTCTGGTCACAGTTATCTATTATAGCCTGTTTCTCACAGACGAATATGTGCAAGCACAAATAGGCCTTCAAACAAGCCAGACTGATAGCTGCTGTAGCAGTCAGACTACCTTCCTATCCAACAAGAATTAACACAGTTTATCTGCCTAGATGTGTCAAAAAAGGCTGAGCAAGGTATTATATTTCATCTAGTTTAAAACACACACACACTGCATCTGACCCTTACGATCCAGATCAGTAGTCTGTTGCATTCACAGACTGTCTTTCCACACCATCGGAAGTGCTTTTTCTCTGAAAGGGTATACTTTTTATGTCTGATAGTGATGGAGTAAAAGAAATGTTGGCTACTGTAATGTGTATGTAATGTTTATTAGCTGGTTTAATGCACCACTCTGCCTTAATTTTGATAAGCCAAATTGATAACACCTATTCTCACCCAGTAAAATAGCCACTTTTTGTCTGGATAGTTTTCATGTAGTTTTAGCAGCTGTTTTGTTGACACTTGTGTGATCTCAGCTGTCTAATCACTTTTTTTTTTTTGTAATTGCTGTATTGAGTTCTCTGAGGTTGTGCAACTTGAATAAAAGATGAGGAGTAAGTTTTAAGTTTCAATTTCCTCCAAGTTTGTGACCTTGTATGTAGTATACTTTGTAATTAGTGGTGTAGGAGGTTGGAATCCCTGATATTAGGGAAGATGGAAATGTCTGCAGAAAGGATAGCTAGAGTCTAATGAAAATTGAAATGTAAAAACTTGGTAGAAATAAGAGAGAGCTATGGGGAAAAAGTAATAGGAATTGTTTAAGATGGATTGAAAAAGGTTAAGGTATTGCAGAATATTTTCTTTTTAGCACTCTGCAGGAGTATTTAAATAATATGGTTGAGTTTAGGAAGGCTGCTGTTAAGCAACTGTTTTTATTAACTCCAGAGTACAAAACCTTTTAGCAGAACCACTTAGGCAACAGAAACTAGAAAGTGTTGCCACTGTACTTGGAGAACCTACAACAAGAAAAATACCCAGAGATCTTGTAGAGATATAAAAATATTATGAAAGGATTACAAAACAAAATGAATAAAGCAGAGGAATGTGGAAGTCATGAAAAAGCACAAGTGGAAAATGTTATTGAATTCTCAGTCATGCCAAGATAAGATGATGATGAGGTTCAACAATTAGTAAACGACTCAAAAAAATCACTGTTTAGAGTAGAAGCCAAGCACCGGACAGCTGGACAAGCACCTGGCCGAACATAAGCGGGAGCGGATGATGAGGTTCAACAATTAATTACTAAGATAGGAAGAGATTACATCAAAACAGTGATGTATCATGGAAGTCTCCAGAAACATACAGTATTCCTGTGTAAGTGTGGTGGTAAGGATATGTGGTATTGTCTTATGAAATAACCATAAGCAGTTTCAAAGAAAGCAGTACCTGGAGCTGATAGGAATCCTCTCCATCTGTTTCCTCCTTTCCCATTCTGCACAAGAGGAGAGGGTGTCATTTCACCAGAGACAGTTGTCTAGAGTCAAGGTATGTTAGCGGCAAAGCTTCTCTCTTTCATATCCACACAGTCAGGGAAAGTGTCGGTCAGAAATGGATGCATGCAGCATTCATTCATGTAACAAAAATCTGATTCTCTATATCTGATTATTCATTCTGACACTGCACAATTAGAAGTTTTATTTTCTTATCAGTCTGGGTACTTTAGATTATCATGCTGCTTAGTTTTTCCTCATCGCATTTTCTCACATACTTTACCTTCTAGAATGAAAGAGATCTTCAGATTTACCCAAGTTAGTTACTTTTCAAAGCTAAGTTTGCCTTCTCTTATTCATCTGGCTTTGGTGCATTCTGTAATTAGTTCCCATCTGTGTACTGTGAAACTCATTGCACGCAAACATGGCTCAGTAGCTTTGCAGTGGTTGTAATAACTCTCTTAATATTATAAGACTAAATACTGCAATGCTAACTTTAAATGTAATAAATGCCTCCTGTGCTAGCTTTAGCTGTAATGCAAAATTCAACGTTAGTGCTGCAGAATCACCCTGCTTGTGAGAGCTTGAACCACATGCAGAGGCTGTGTGTGGGCATCTACAGTCCTGCCTATGGATTGAGACACTCATGCAGAGTATGAATTAAAAGAATATACTGCTACTAACTTCTTTTGTATAAATTTGAATTACTTTGCAATATAAAAAGAGTAAAAGGCAAAAATATATATCAGTACGTCCCTTGAGAGTGGTGACCTTAATCTTTGATTATTTTAATCACTGTCTAATGTACATGTGCATTTTTGTGAAAAACTTGATGAGAATCTCAGTTTTTATGGATGCCCATTGAGATGTATGTAATAGTTCAATACTAGCATTAGTAGTTATAAACTATTAAGTTTGAAATGTCTTTACTCCTCCTCAATAGAATAGGATTGCTGTGATTGGTATGGTCTGTCTGTGATGTGGTTTTTTGAATGGTGCAGCTGATTCCAAAGCAAGGGTGATAAACTTGGTGAAATGATTAGGAAACCAGAATAAGTGTGCTGTTCATTTGCTATATCTGGCTTGGTTTCCTACCTTGGTGTATCTATCCACATGATTTATGCTGTAATTATCTTTGCTTTGCTCACTGAGAAGTATCTCATTGCTTAATGACATTAAAGTTTTTCCCTATCATAATTCTATTGTAGTGCCTCTACTTAACTGTCCACATCAGTTGTGTCTGTATTGCCATTGTCTTCCATGGATATTTCTCAGTGCTCCTTACTGACACCACTTTATCTACTTGCTAGTTGTGATACCTTTAATTTGTGATAGCTGGCTTATGGGACATCTCTGTGCCCGAAGTAGTTTCTACATTGTTGGGCTATAGCCCATATTGTTTGTCTTGCTGCTGCTGTACAAGCAGCCAGTCTATCTGTCATTTATATACTGCCTGGCTGTTATGCATATATAAACTTCTACTCCAGGTAGCAAATTATTGATGGCTACTTTGCATAGTTCAGCCTGATTTCTGGAGCCTGCAGTACCTTTATCATATAATACCGACTCAGTTTGGGGGTCTGTAAGTCACCACTGTCCATGTTCTGCTATTTGTACTGATTTATAGCAGACCCATCAGTGAACCATGATGATTCTGTATCTGTTGTGATCAGCTGATCAAAGGGAAGATCTTCAGATATGGCAGATTTTAATACGTTTTAATGCTGTTGCTCATTGACATCTGTGACTTCCAAAATAAGTTCAGCTAATTTATGTTTCATTTGGGATACCTCCGATACAAAATTAGCTTGTTCTTGTAGATAACTCTGCCACTTCTCTATGGTTGAATTTTGGATGACAAGTGTCTTTATCAAGGTATCATTTTGTAACTACCCCTGGATAGGGCAGTTTACCTTTGCTGTTTGCAATTTTTTTTTATTCCTTCAGCATGAAACAAGACAGCATAAATGACTACCGCATACTTCTCTAGGGTGCTATAGCATATTTGTTCCTGTAAAACTTTTCCGCCAAAATCCCCATGGTTGCTTTTGGGCAGGTTTTTTTTTTTTTTTTGCCAAATGCCCCCCCCGAGGCATTACATTGTTTGAAAAGTCACTTAAAGAGTAAATGGTTGCTGAGGTACTACTGTCCTACATATCATCATAGGGTTTTTTTTCTTCAGTGAATGTTTGCTGCTTTGGACCACATGTAAAAATTTGCTTTGTTCTGGGCTATGTGGTAGATGGGGTGTAAAATCAGTCCAAGATGGGGCAGTAATGCTCTCTAGAATTCCATCATTTCTAGAAAGGCTTGTGCCATTACTTCATTTTTGGTACAATAGTTTTCTGAATGCTTTTAAATTTTTGTAGCTGCACTTTTTTTTTTGGCCTGTTTGATAGGATTCTGAGAAATATGCAAGTTTCTTATGTTTTATTTTCATTTATAGCCCATCCATGATTCTGAAGATGTTGTTTTATAGTTTGCAGTACAGCTTCCATATTCGGTTGCCCTTCTATAATCTTAATGTCATTGATTTAACAGAACACAGTAATTTCCTCAAACTGCAATTTGGTTAAGTCTCTTGCTACCATTTCATGACAAAGGGTGGGGCTGTGTGGTAGCACTCAAAAAGTGTACTGTCTGCTGTCCCAGGTAAAAGCAAACAGAACTTTTACTTGGCTGTTAGTAAGAAGAAAGCATTGGGCAAGTCCAAAACTGCATGTCTCTCCGCCTGGGATGACATGCTCGACAGGCCATGCTGCTTCACTAGAGACTGCTTGTACCTGTCACCTTTAGGCTTTTGAATACTGGCCAATGCTCTTGCCACCCCATAGTGCCTTTTTTAGGCAAGGCTCAAAAGACAAACCCACTGCCGTAAATAGCACAAATAACAAAAGCTGAAGGTAATGCTACTCAGTACCAGAAGTCTAAACCTCAAAATGCACGCACTCGAGGCACTCCTCAGTATGGAGAAAATCGATATATGTGCAGTAACAGAAACCTGGTTTAAGGCTCCAGAGAGCACCCCAGCACTACCAGGCTACAACTTGTACCGTACATTTCGGCCACAGAACCCATACCGAAATACAAAAGGTGGGGGCGTATCCATATTCTTCAAGGAAACCCACACCTCCAGGTTAGTGGCGCACAGCACAATGCTTCAGAGATCATCCACATGCAACTAGCAATGGGCAAAACTGCAATTCAAATTGTAGCTTGCTATAGATCACCCACCATGTCCCAGGACCCCCATTCCGCATTTCTGGAAACACTGAGAAACATAAAGGTCCTACCAAACACCCTAATATTGGGTGATTTCAATTACTAAGAACTACTCCAGTACTAACTCCCTTGCCCAACTTTTCCTAGAATTTATAAACTCAAACGCCCTGGTTCATCTGGTCAACACTCCCACCAGAGGTGACAACATATTGGACCTGGTCATCACCAATGTAAGCGACCGGTGTTCCACACCAGAGGTTAACCCCTCGCTGGTTAGATCTGACCATAAACAAATCACCTTGGATATCCATATTCTGCCCCCTCGCCCAGACAAGACAGCCACCGTGAAAAACTTTTCAAAAGCAAACTTCACATTACTTAAGACCAAGGTGGAAAGTTTCAAAGCCCCCATGCTGAAGGATAACACTGTCCAAGCTGCAAAATCCTTTACTAATGCATTCTACGGGCAGTTACAAGAATGCATGGATCGTGCCATCCCAAGCAAAACCAAGATTCACTCCTCCAAGAAAAGGAAACTAGTCTGGTGGACTCCTGCCATAAACAAGCTATACAATAGGAGGAGGAAACTAGTACAGAAAAGAGTAAAATCCCAAGAAGGGAAGACATCCCTGATCAGTATCAGCAAGAAACTACGATCCCTCATAAAATCATCCAAGGCGAGCTTTGAAAGAAAAATTGCCAAGGACTCCAAAGTTAACCACAAGGCATTCTTTAGCTATGTCAAGAATCTAAGTGGCAATGCTCAGATCTGCTCGGAGTTAGTGCAGAATGGCACAAAATACACTGTCCCGACCGGTATCACCAACATCCTGGCCGACAGATTAAGCGCAAACTTCACCCCCGTCTCACTCCCAAAAGGGCCCATAACCATACCAGAAGAATGTAGTGTCCCTGAAATCACAGACACTCAGGTTAAAACAGCCCTTTCCAAAGCCAAAAACACAGCATCAGTGAGACTGGATGGTGTCCCAGGCTGTGTCCTACACGAGCTCAAAGACGAACTAACCCCTCACCTAAACGCACTGTTCATACTCAGCCTCTCCACAAGCTACATACCCATAGAGTGGCACACAGCAACGGTTATTCCACTCCACAAAGGTGGAACCATAACAGACCCCGGGAACTATCGCCCTGTAAGCCTGACTAGCTTGGTCTGCAAGGCTATGGAGCGCATCATCATGGAAGTCATTAACAGAGACATTGGGAACCTCCAAACACTGGACCTTATCCAGTTTGGCTTTGTTAAGGGCAGATCATGCCTTCTAAACCTGGTGGACTTCCAGACAGTTACCAAGGCTATAGACGAGGGAAAGGTGGTACACACAGCCTACCTAGACCTCACTAAGGCCTAGATAGGCTGTGTGTACCACCTTTCCCTCGTCTATAGCCGAGGGAAAGGTGGTACACACAGCCTACCTAGACCTCACTAAGGCCTTCAACACCATTCCCCATTCTGGTATTATAGACAAGCTCACCAGCCTGAGCATAAACCCCTACGTCACAAGATGGGTTGCCAACTGGCTCAGACAGAACCCACATGGTGAGAGTTGCGGGAGCTAGGTCCGACTCTAAACCGGTTACAAGCGGCATTCCCCAGGGCTCAGTCCTAGGACCCCTCCTGTTCGGCATATACTTCTCAGAGGTACAGGCAAGCACAGGAGGACTATGGCTGACCACATTCGCAGATGACTGCAAACTAGGGGCTATAATTGACTCTCCGGCTGACACAGACATCCTCTAAAAGGGTCTCACTGAGACGGATACCTGGTGTCAAAATCATGGCCTCAAGCTAAATGTCAAAAAGTGCATAGTCATCCCCTTTGGAAAAAAACAAAGTACCCGCAAACTACCACATAGGTGGTAGTCCTCTAAATACGGAAGACGTATTAAGGGATCTGGGACCCAAGTGGATAATCACATTGCCAAAGTGGTTAGAAAATCCTTCTATATGGCCCACCTAATCACAAAAGGGTTCGCATCAAGATCAAGAGGTCATTGTGCCTCTCTACTCATCAGACCCATCATAGAGTACAACGCCCCATTTGGGATGTACCTTACAAGACACCTGCAACAGCTGGAAAGACCATAGAAGTACCTCACCAAGAGGATCACTGACCTCAAACAGATGCCCTATGCAGCTCGACTGAAGAAATTCCAGTTGTACTCTGTTGCATACCGCCTACTCAGAGGTGATCTCTGCCTGACATACAAGGCCATGTCCAACCCAGAATTGATGGACATGCTCCACCTAAAGAAAACCTTATCCCCTCGAGCCACACGCTCCTAGGGATCTAAACCTCACCATAACAATAAATAGGATGTGCCGGAGGGATAAATTCTTGTCCCAGAGACTTCCCATGCTTTGGAACAAGATTGCAGTCTACATTAGGCAGAGCTTCTCACTAACACTCTTCAAAAGAAACCTTGATTAGTGGATGGGAAACAGAAAGTTTACCTTGGGGATCACTTCAGTGGCTCTGCTGGACAGAGGCACAGGGAACTAATCTAAGGGGGGCGGCAAAAGCCAACACATTCTGGCTAGGCTTGTAAATGCCTTCTGGCAGATAGCATAGTACTAACCTATGAACCTATGACCTGGTCCAGTAACTGAAGATAATTTTTCCACAGTGTCAGATTGTCAGGGGCAATGGCTGCCAATCTTGGTTTGACTTTATTCAGCCCTCTGTAGTCTGTCATCTGTCTTGATCAAACAAGTTTTTTTCTGGCCACACTGGACTATTGGACAGACTCTGTTGGTTTGATTATGCCAACCTGAAATCTTACTGTACCATCTAGGTATTCAGTACTGTTTAATGTTCAAGACTCTTTGGTGATGGGATATAAATGGATTCCCACTTAGCTTCAATGCAAATGGCAGCATTGACTGCATTGACAGAACAGTGCCACACGCTAGATGTGAAAGGTCCTGCAGCAGTCCTTAAAATGTTCCCTTCTCATTATATCTGTGTCTGAAATGTGCTCTGGCATGGTGGCTGTTGCATCTGTAATCCATATAAAAACTCCCTCCCCAAAGGCTATTTTAACCCCCCTGGAAGTTTTTGAGATATCCTGTGAAATCCCTTCTCTGGGCCAGCGATCAAGGAGCCTCAGTCCTCACACTGACACTAGTGGGGGACGTTCACTTGGGACAAAAATAGATACAGTAATTTCAGATGCAGCTGTCTGCACCAGACAGTTTCCCTTAAAAGCATACAGGGAATACACTCAGTCCAGAGGTTGGGTTTTCCTCCTCTCTATCCAGGCCCCCAATAAGACTCCCCACTGGCACAGCTGTAGAGTCCTCAGCTGAGTGTTCCAAGCCAAGTCCTCCACCACCCTCTCTGTGAAACCAGTGCTCTATATGCCTGCTCCAAGAAGCTGACTCACACACTCCTTGAGATTTAATTTTCATACACACACACACAGACACACACACAGACAGACACACCTACCCATGAGAAAGGCTGGCACAGATTTCCCAGTTATGCCCCCTCTTGCCAAATTATAAGGTAGGTACTGCCACCAGAACATTGTATAGCCAGCTAGTCTAAGGCTCTTACAAAGGTACCCCAGTTATACTGAGTAAAATTAATATTAATGCAAATGTTAGTGTTTGACCAATGCAGCAAGGCTTCAGGAATAGCCACAGCGTCACCAAATAAATGTAAGTATTCTCAAAGATTAAAATATTCTCTAAAAGAGCAGCCACAATGAAAAGTTTAAATATGTTTAATAATAAAAGAACATGAAAATACTCTATTTACAATAAACACCAGAGTTATAGTCACAGGAAATATTAAAACATAACACAGATGGATAGATTCACACAGATACAGAAAAACAGTACTTTACTTAACTAATCTCACTATATTTTCCTGACTGATCTAAAGAATTACCATTCCCTGGTTACTTACTAAAGTAAGGTAAGATGATGGGGGTGAGGGGTCTTTCTTTGTCAGGTTTCACAAACGGACTGCACTGAGACTTCTCTCTCATCTAGTATTAAAACATCATTTCAGTGCCGGATTACAGAATGATATAGGTTCATAGGTTGATACTAGGCTATCTGCCCTAGGGCATTTACAAGCCTAGCCAGAGTGTTTAGCTTTCACCACCCTTTTAGATTTGTAGACTGTGCCTATGAATAGTAGATCACAGAATATAGTCCCTTTATGGTTAGTTTATTGTGCCTCTGTCTAGCAGGGACCCAGAAATGATCCCGGGGGTGTACTTACGATCTCCCATCCACTCGTCTAGATTTCTCTTGAAGAGGGTCAGTGAGGGGCTCTGCCTAACCTGGACTGGGATTTTGTTCCGGAGTGATGGGAGTCTCTAGGATATGAATATGTCCCTCCAGCATGTCCTATTTATTTATGTGCTCAGGTTTAAGATTCTAGAATGTGTAGCTCTTAAGGGATTTGGATTTCTTGAGATGGAGCATGTCCATTAATTCTGGGCTGGACATAGCTTTATATGTCAGGCACAGATCGCCTCTGAGTAGGCGGTAAACAACTGAGTAGAGCCCGAGTTTCTTTAGCCCAATTGCATAGGGCATCTGTTTGAGTCCCTTTATCCTCTTGGTGAGGTGCTTTTGGGGTCTTTCCAGTTGCTGCAGGTGTGTCGGGTAAGGTACATCCCAAATGGGGCATTGTATTCAATTATGGGCCTGATGAGTGATGAATAGAGTGGCACAAGGACCTCTCTTGATCTAGGTGTGAAACCTTTCGTGATGAGGGGGGCTATATAGAAGGTCTTTCTAATCACTTTGGCAACGTGATTGTCAAAGGAGAGATTACTATCTACTTGGGTCCCCAAGTCCCTAATTACTTCCTCTGTACTTAGTGTGTTACCTCCTATGTGGTAGTCTGTGGGCACTTTGTTTTTCCCAAAGGGGATGACGATACATTTTTTTGCATTTAGCTTTAGGCCATGACTCTGGCACCAGTTATCTGTCTCTGTGAGACCCTTTTGGAGTATGCTTGTGTCAGCCGGGGAGTTTATTATGGCTCCTAGTTTGCAGTCATCTGCAAACTTTGTCAGCCATAGTCCTCCCGTGTTTGCCTGTACCTCAGAGAAGTAAATACCGAACAAGAAAGGTCCCAGGACTGAGCCTTGTGGAACTCCACTTGTAACTGGTTTAGAGTCTGATAAGGCACCTGCAATTCTGTCCATGTGGGTTCTATCCATGAGCCAGTTTGCAACCCATCTTGTGAGATAGGGGTTGACATTTAAGCTAGTGAGCTTATTTATGTTACCTGAGTGGGGTATTGTGTTGAAGGCTTTTGAGAGGTCCAGGTAGGCTGTGTGGACCACTTTCCCTTCGTCTATGGCCCTGGTAACTGTTTCAAAGAAGTCGACCAGGTTCAAGAGGCAAGACCTGCCTTTAACAAAGCCGAACTGGGTAGGATTCAGTGTCTGAAGGTTACCGATATCATTGTTTGAGTTCCATGATGATACGCTGCATAGCTTTGCAGACCAGGCTAGTCAGGCTTATAGGGCGATAGTTTCCGGGGTCCGTTGTGGCACCTCCATTGTGGAGCGGGACCACCATTGCTGTATGCCATTCCTTGGGTACATATCCTGTGGTAAGGCTGAGGTTGAACAGGGACTTAAGGTGAGGGTTTAGCTCATCTTGTAGCTTGTGTAAGACGCATCCCGGGACACCCGTCTGGTCCCATTGATGCTGTGTTTTTTGCTTTGGAGAGGGCAGCTCTCACCTGATCATCTGTGATGTCTGGGAGGTTACACTCTGTTGGGATGGAGATTTGCTCTTTTGAGGGAGATGGTGTGGGGGGGGGGAGAAATTAGCACTGAATCTGTCTGCCAGGATGTTGGCAATGTCTGTTGGTTCAGTGTATTTTTTGTCGTTTTGCACTAACTCAGAGCAGATCTGGGAGTTGCCGCCCAGGTTCCTGATATAACTAAAGAATCATGTGGTTGTCCTTAGTATCTTGTGCAATTTTTCTTTCAAAGCTGGCCTTAGATGATTTTATGAGGGATCGTAACTTCTTGCTAGTACTGATCAGAGATGCCTTCCCTTTTTGGGATCTTGTTCTGTCATGTAGTAGCTTCCTCCTTTTGTTGTACAGCTTATTTATAGCCGGAGTCCACCAGACAGGCCTCCTGTCTTTGGAGGAGTGAGTCATGGTTTTATTTGGGATGGCACGATCCATGCATTCATGTAGGTGTCCATAGAATGCGTTTGCGAAGGATTCTGCGGTTTGAGCCGTGTTTTCCACTGACCGAGGGGCTTTGAAGGTTACCACCTCAGTTTTGAGAAATGTGAAGTTTACTTTTGAGAAGTTCTTCACCGTGGTTACCTTGGCTGGGGTGTGGGGACGGGATATGGATGTCCAGTGAGATTAATTTGTGGTCTGACCTTACCAGTGAGGGGTATACCTCTGGTGTGGAACATAGAGTCCCTCTGTTTGTGATGACCAGATCCAATATGTTTTTCCTCTTGTGTGGGTGTTGACCAGTTGTTCCATAGCATTTGAGTTTATAAATTCTAGGAACCTTTGGGCAAGGGTTTGTGGGCTTGAGTAGTTTACCCAGTCAATGTTTGGGTAGTATTACATGTATATTACAGTATTACAGAATATCACATACATCTGGTCATCTGACTTCTAGTTCCCATACTCCCTTAGTTGCTAGAAACCGAACCAGAATTTGGCACATATGTGTTGCCATACACACAGAGCTTTGCTAAGATGCATTATAGCATCTGGCAACTATAAAACCATTTCAAAACTTCTACCCTTTCAGGGTAGCAATTTGTTCACTCCTAAGGACAATACAGTAGGATTCCTAGTCCTAGTTTTCACAAACATTTTATCTCTGGCTGCAGTCAGAGCTATAAAATACAATATTTATGGCCTAAACCAGGTAATTTAATTTCGGACTATTTTTCAAAGTTAATTGGAGATTAACGTCTTCTCTTCCAGTGTCCTCTGTTGCAATATATTCATTTCAGCAGTTACAAGTACACTCTTGACATACAGGTGTATTTTTTTTCTGTCCAGCAGGACCCACTGTTCATATATTTTTAATACAAACAGCTTTACAAGTATTTTTTTCAGCACAAGCATCTGTATAAGTCAGCTTGATATACAAATTACATATATATAATTCTTTGCAAAGCTCCAGCTCGATATGCTGGCATATGTTACACATCCACTGCCCTATTTCTACTAGCAATATCTCACATCATCACACATCCATACCCATCAGTGTCAGTAGCTTGCCCTTGAAATCTTAGGGGACTGATTTCAAAAACAGTTATTTCAGCTTCTGTGTCTACTAATGCCACAATGTGCTGTGGTCTGTTATGCCAGTAAATTGTAATGTGTATATAAGGGAATTATTCCCTAGGTGTAGTTGCTGCAACTGTGCCCCTAGCTGTGGCTAATTCTTTTTTGATTTTTTTGTGCATTTTGTTTTGCTCATTTCACTTTCATCAGTGTCCACATGTCCTCTGTGCTTATCCCATTAATATGTTCTGCTGCTACTTTCAATTTTAAAACATTTCTAAGAACCGGTTTTCTGGTTACTGTTTTACTCTGCTGTTTGTATTTGCACTGTTTATCTTTCTTTGCACCCTTTCTTCTTGTTGGCTGGATTGAACTCTGGGTTGTGCGCTAATGCGCACAATCTAGCTCTAGAGAGAGGTCTCCCCATGCTGCTGCATACTTTGTTGTATTGTTTTATGATAGAGATTATAGCATTATCTGCTTGTTGCTACAAGTGAAGATATTAGATGATATCTGTGTTAGCATGAGTGGCTGAAGTTTTGTAAATAATTGTAAATTACCCTGTGTTACATATACCAGCATGACTAGCTAATTTTGTAAATAAGTTTGTCTTTTGATTATCACTGTGATTTATGCTGGAAGTTTGAATGTCAAACAGTGTTATTCTGGGTAACCAAATGTACATGTTCTTTGTGGGAGAGTTTTGAAGATATGTTGTCAGAGTCAGCTGACCTAGATGTGATGTCAGTGTGCCAAGATTGAGAGAACAGTATCTTCACTGCAGCTGTTTACTCTTCAAAGTCTGATATGAGAGTAGAATTCTCATGGCAGCTTCCTGTTACTTTTGAAAATGATCTGCTATAGAAAGCAGGTTCTGAGTCAGTTCAGTTATTGTTCAGTAGTAGCCCAGTTGTTTCCAGAGTAGTAGTTCCAGTCATTGAGGACAGACAACAACCTGGAGTATTGACATAATTCATCATCTTGCCTTGCAGAAGTAAGAGTATAATCTTGCCTTGCTGAGTTATGTAGAGTAGACAGGGACAGTTAATCTTCAGATAGGGAACTACAGCTAGTTAGAGGTTTTCTAAAATCCATTTGAGCTCTATCCTACATTATTATTTTTTATATTTCCAATGTCTGAAACTCTGTTTATTGGAATCAGTTATTCAGTATTAATGTATTAAATCCTTTTATTTATTATTAAATGTTTTACTACATCTCAGTGTGGCTGGCTATTTAGTTAATATTTTTAGTAACTTTGAAAGTTTTTTTTGTTTGTTGTGATAACACCAGCACCACTCCAAAAAGCCTTACTGATTGGGATACATGCTACCATTTGTTTCAATATCTATTTTACCCAATGTAATTGGGCACCACCTGAAGAGTATTGTGGTATTTGATTGTTGACATCCATTACTTTGTAATTTGGGCAAAGAAACACAGCATGTAAATCTGTGTCACTCTTTCCCAAGAGTGTGTGTATATATGACTATCAGACATTTAAGAGTGAGGATGTCAGATATCTAGAACCGGGGCACCGTGTTCTGGATGGTTAGTATGGAGACTCGTTTGGGGACTTGGAGTGAGGCATATAGTCCAGTCCTAGGTTTTGGAACTTGTTCCCAGTGGAATCTTAGGGGAAATTGTGTATTTCTAGCTTTTAGTGTCACTCCCTTACCAGAGACGGTGGTGAAGATTGAGACTGCCCTGTGGTAAAGATGGCTCATCACATATTGGTGGCAGTGGTGTGGGATTTTAATTGAGCTTTAGTAACCTGTGAATAGTTGTCACAGAGGTGTGCACTCTCGACAGCCGCAAGATAAACATACAGTTTCTTTGCCACAACATTTTTATTCATTTTTAGTGAGTTTAGACAGGGACAGCAGGCAAAGATGTCAGCAGAGGATTATAACAAGCTGACAAAGAACCATTTGGCCAAGGTGTGTGAAGCCAAAGGACAGTTGCATGCCAACCTGACAAAGGAAGCAGTAATCTCAGCCTTAAGTCACAGCCACAGAGCAAACCAGCAGCTTGGAGGACATCCAGTTTGGCATTGGAGGATATGCAGCCTTCCGATACAAGACAGGTCACCTTTTCTTTGGAGGGCTTGAAAATTCATTTTGAAGTTAAGGAGACTTGAATTGGAGACTGAAGATGGACTGCAGCATTTGGAGGGTGAGGAGAGGGAGAAGCAGCGTGTCAAAAGATTTTAATACTCTTAACATATACTGGAAGAATCACGCAGCAAAAAGATAGGCCAAAAAAGAGTTTATTTTACATGCATGGAGACCTGCCACAAAGTTCTTGGTTGTCAGCAGTCTAATTTCTACACACTTTACATGGGTTTTATACCCTCTTTTGTGCATACACAGCAGCTGGTTACTAGACAAGGAATTTCAGTCAAGGCTATAAATTCACTCACTGGAGCCTTAGATGGTAAAAGTCAGACACAAGATAAGTTGGTGCCTACATCAAGGTAACATCTATGCACTCCTCCTTGGTCAGAGGTCAGTCCCAAGATAGGCCTGTGCCTGGACCAAAGTAGCATCTGTGCATTCCTTTCTGGTCAGCAAATTCCTTACAAGAAAAACAACTCATTTTAGCTTATTTCTTTGCACGCAATGCAGTTTCACATTTTAACCCTTCCTATACAGGATACAAAGATGTTGAACACAAAGATTCTTACTACATTTCCCCCCTCACAACACTTTATCCCCAGTAATACATTTTATCCATACAGGTTTTAACACTATTCATTTTCTGTATATTCAGAATAATAAGCTTTAGTTGCATTGGCAGACAATACACTTGATATTATCATTCGGATGCAAGGAATGCAACAACAACCCAACAGTAGGAATATAATGGCACCAACACATACAGCAATTAAGACATTCATAAGTACTGTTCCTCAATTCCCAAACCAATTTTGGAAAAAGTCAGTCAATGGATTCTGTCCTGGTTTTGTAAGTTCAGAAACTTGCTGTAGGATCTCCAGATGACTGTTAATGTCATATCAGTTGTCTGTAATGAACGGACAACACTTGCAAGTACCTCCTTTCGCCGCTAGGGTGAAATCGAGCGCCATACGATTCTGCAACACTACAGTCCTTATTGCAGTTAACTCATCCGTCACCAATCCTAGCACAGAAAAAGTTGCATTGCTCAGAGTTTCTAACAGTTTTGACAGTTTTCTGAGCTCCCAAATAGATTTTACTGTCCCATAAGCTGGAAGAATACCAGCCCAAGAAATGACATCATCGCCCAAGTCCATGTGTGACAGTCCCTTGCTGCTACTGTGGGCCAAATCGTGATGATAGATCCAGGATGCATCAACGTTACCTACGGGATTAACAGGTTTATTCACAGCACGTACATTTCGTATTTTACCTTTGGGAAGAGAAAATGAATGTCTTATAGCTGGTGCCAAATAACCCAAAAAACAACTGCCTGACCAATTCCTTGGTAACCATTTGTATGCTTTTTTACCACAGACAAAATAACAGTAATTCACTTTAAGAGTGATATTTACTGGAATAGAATGATTTCCTTTGTCTTGTATCCCTTTAAACAAAAGATCATATACAGATAACATTTTTTCAAAAAAGCTTGTGACATTAATAAGCCCTGTACTATTAATAAGCACTCTTATAGGCTTGAAACTCATTGTACAGTGCCCATCTATTGTACAGTTATGAATTATGGTTACATTACATTGACTCCATCCAACCTTAATTTTTCCAGATCTCTGGAAACATACAGTTCCATTCTGACGACCCATGAGGGGTAATGCTATTTTGTCATTTGCCCCCAAAGGGACTGTACCTAACATCAGACCACCATGTACAGTAGGGATAGCTGTGCATATCCAACAATTTGAAACATTAAAAGACAAAGCATATGCATATTTAATAGCTTGGTACGTATTAAAGGGTGGATGCCAAGCTGTATTTTCGTCTCTCTTCACTTGGCTAGTTTCGTTTGAAAATAAAAATGGCCAAAACAGAAAAGTAACAATCACACTTATTAACAACAAAATTATTTTGGAATGCTTTGGTGGGAAAGGCTGCTCCCTTCCGGTATTTCTCTGCATTGCTACAATAGTCAGATATTTATACAAAACAAGATTAGTAGTAATCAGTGTTCCTCAAGTTTTCTGGTTCCACTTTCAGGATCCTGTTGTTCTTCTGATCTGAAAAATAATAATTCGTTAGAGAAGTGTTAGTTTTTGTCAGCATTTTCCTCATGTAATCTGCTATGTCTTCACCCCCCTCACGTTCCGCAGGCAAAAGACCTTGCCACTGCGGGACGTAATAAGGTACGCATTGACAGGAGTGCCAGAGGTAAGCAGTTTATCCAAGACTGATGTGTCTCGGCCATGAGTTTACGTAACTTGCCTTTGAGAATGCCAGTATGGCGTTCAACCAACCCTGCTGACTGTGGGTGGTAGGCACAATGATATTTTAACTCTATCTGAAAAAACGGCAGCCAGTTTTTGAATAACTTGGTTTACAAAATGTGTACCATTATCAGAATAGATGCATGTAGGTAGCCCAAAATGAGGAATAATGTTATTTGTAAGGGCCTTGGCTACCAACAGTGCATCTGGGTGTGCTACCGAAAAAGCTTCTACCCATTTTGTAAAAGCATCAATAATGACTAACACAAATCGCTTCTGTTGAACAGGAGTTAGTTCAATAAAATCCATACAGATTGTGTGAAATGGATACGGAGGCAGCGGGAACGCTGCTGGAGTGATCCGTACCCCACCACCATGGTATCGTGCACAAAGCGGGCATGATAAACAAAATCATTTAGCATACGCTATAAAGCCCTTGGTCCAGAAAATTCGCTGGATCATTTGAACCATGGCAGCAGGGCCCAGGTGCAATGGGCCGTGCGTCACTAATGAGGCATACCTAAAAAGATTCGTTGGTAAAACATACTTGTCATTTGGACCTACAAAAACTCCCTGCTTCTGAATAGCCCCATATTTAACCCATCGCTGTTTTTCCTGAACTGTACTAAGTTCCTGCATTACTTGTAAAGTTTGTAGATCAAATTTATCTGTAGGGTGAAGTTCCTTTTGTGTGGTCTCGAGTGCAAAAGTAGAGGTTAAGGCTACACTCTTTGCAGTTTTGTCAGCTAGTGCATTTCCAAGTGATACTGGATCCTTGGCATTTGTGTGTGCTGCGCACTTACAGATGGCCAATCCCCGTGGCAGTTGGACAGCTTGTAAGAGGCTAAGGATTAAATCCTTGTGGGTTGTTTCCTTTCCTGAGGCCGTAACCATTCCCCTATTTTTCCATTGCTGTGCAAAAGGCATGGACCGTGGAAAAAGCATACTGACTATCTGTGTAGATAGTAACTGCCTTATCTTTGGAAATGGTGCATGCTCTGGTTAAAGCAATCAATTCAGCCGCCTATGCGGACAGGTTCCTGGGGAGAGGTTTTGCCTCTAGTACCTTAGTCTCAGTTGTGACTGCATAACCCACTTGTGTAATACCTGCCTCATTTTTACGTGCTGACCCATCTACGAACAGGGTCCAATCTGAATTTGCCAAAGGCTGATCCTTAAGGTCTGGTCTTGGTAAGACATTAGAGTGTATTAAGTCTAAACATACGTGAGGGGCACAGTCATCAGCTGTAGGTAACAGCGTGGCTGGATTGAGTGGTGCATCGCTCAATGGTCATGTGTGGTTGTGATAGTAACGTTGTCATGCAGGACAAATGTCTGCTAGGGGAGAGAAAGGTAACTTTATCCTGTAGAAGTATTACCGCGACAGAGTGCAGTACCCGTAAAATAAGGTCATGAAACAAAACTAGGGTTGCAGACGCCTGCACAGCCAGTGCAGCTGCGACTACTGCTTGTACACAGTGTGGCAGCGATCGTGCCACTGTGTCAAGTTTACTGGAATAAAAAGCTAATGGTCTCAACTTATCCCCATAAGTTTGCAACAGAACCGATGTCATAAAGCCCTGCTTACAATCTACTGTCTGAACAAAAGGTTTTGTATAGTCAGGGAAGCTAAGTGTTGCAGATCCTGCTATCAGTTGCTTTACCCTAGTAAATGCCTGTATTGCCTTATCTGTCCATTGCAGCGTCATGTGCTGCCATGGGAAGTGCAAAATAAGTTCTGAAAGTGGACTCACTTCCTCTGCATAATTGGGAATCCAACTACGACAAAAGTTAGTTATTCCTAAAAATGACATCATTTCTTTTTTTGTACTGGGCATTGGTGCCTGTAAAATAGCTTCTTTTCTACAGTTATCTAGTTGTCTACCAGCATTTGAAATGGTATAGCCTAGATATCGTACTTCAGCTTTACAAAATTGTAATTTAGATTTGTTTACCTTATGTCCCTCTTTCGCCAAGAAATGCAATAACCGAATAGTTTCGGACTCACAGACAGCCTCCGTGGGTGCAGCCAGTAAGATGTCATCCACGTATAATAGTAGATGACAGCCATGCTCTGGTTGAAACTGTGCCAGGTTTGTTGACATTTCTTGCGAAAAGATTGTAGGGCTCTCACAATATCCCTGCGGCAGTCTTGTGTATGTGTACCACTTGCTCATAAACGTAAAGGTGAACCAAAACCTACTATCTTCCTGTAGAGGGATAGAAAAAAAAATGCGTTACTGATATCAATGACAGAAAAATACTTATCTGTGGGAAGGATATCATTTAACAAAACAGATGGATCTGGGACCATAGGAGCCCTTGGTACTACAGCAGCATTCACAGCTTGCAGATCCTGTACCATTCTCCAGGTCCCATCCGGTTTCCTTACTGGGAACAAGGGTGTGTTACACGGTGAATCTGTGCATGGAATTAAAACCCCAGCTCGTAATAGAGCCATGATCACTGGTAGAATGCCTTCTTCTGCCTTTTTACTTAACGGATACTGACGCTTGTGAGGTCTAAAATCGGATTTTGGAGTTATTTTAACCTGTCCTGCTGTTTTTATTAGCCCAATGTCATGTTGCCCGCGGGACCATAAGGAGTCTGGCACTGATTGTAACTTTAATTCTTCCTGCGGGGTTAGGAGATATAGTCAGAATGGCCCTCCCCCGGGTGGCGTTAGCCTGTCTTCGCGGAGGTGCACTGTTGGTCTAGCCTGGGTGACCCAATTTAGTCTTTGTACCTGAACTCCTTTACATGCCAAGTGTTCCGGCGTCATTTTAGCCCATTCAGTAACTTTCCTCCCCACCAGATACCATGCCATTTGTTCTTCCCTTGTTACAGAGACATGTGCAATAGAATTATTGCGAAAAAGTAACTGCATATCTTTTGTAAGACTGCATGTAACTGCAGAATTTCCTGCTTTATCCCAATATAGATTTTGTAACAGGATTTTTGTGACCTTGTGTTTAAAGAATTGCTCTTCATACTTTCTGTAGTACATTGTACAGTGTAGTTGTTTAGCTACCACTGGCGATTGTGTGCCATATTTGCTTAAGGCCAAATTAGTTAGCTCATTTACTATATTTTGTGGTCCAGTTTCAACAAGATCATTACTGTACTAGTAGTGTAAATCACCCTGCCCCACCTGTAACATAACATCTTGAATTTCTACTCGTTTGGCTAGAATCCCTGATGCAGTCGGCACAGCTGCTATGCCAAACACGTGCATTAAATCTCTTCCTAATAAGTTTACAGGGCAAATTTTGGAGACAATGACTCGAAACCTGATAGTTTGGTTAGTTTCAGGGTCCGTGAACCATAGGGGGTTTAGATAGTGGTTCCTTATAAATGCGGCCATTTGCTGCCTTGACTAATACATAGTCATCAGAAGTTACATCGGATGGCACTGCAGAATTTTTTAGCAGGGTCCTGAAGACCCCTGAATCACACACAAATTCTACATCCTTTCCTTCAACCTGTAATATGATTACCGGTTGCACTTCTAACTGCATAGTCGTAGCTAGAGCTGTCAGGCTAACAACCTGATATTTACCTTTTTCTAAAAAATCAGCTATCTCATGTTCCCATCCTGCACATTCCCTTTTACCTTCTTTATTCACATCCTCAAAATCATCCTCATTTTGTATTACTGACTCTTGCCAGTCGACCTCAGCACCTGGGTCTGGTTTGTCCGTGCTGCCATCATATAGTCATGCTGAACTATGATCTGGAGCAGCAGCGGATTTCCCGGGATTCCGGCAATCTCTTGCGAAATGCCCCTTCTTACTGCATTTAAAACATTCACCCCTCTTTTGTCTGCCTTCGTAATCTTCAAAATGTCCTACATTCCTTCTCCTTCTGCCTCTACCCCGTCCCCTTCCTCTACCTCTGTTGGACGGAGCTTACATTAGCATAAGTGTTTTATCCACGCTCACCATAAAGGTTTGAGCCTGTTTTCTTTTCTTTTTCTCAAGATATTTATCTGCATGTAAAGGGATATGAGTGTGTGGACAGGGTATGTACCTTAGCTTCTTTTTTGTTTTTACTCTGATTTGTCTATACTATGGTTACATAGCTCCAGAGTCTCCTCTGCTTGTTTTTTGTAAAACTACGGAGGGTATTTTTCCCTGCTTCTCTGCCTCCTGTAAGACTACGAAGGACACCTTTTCTTGATTTTCTGCTTCTTTCTTTTTGATACTGGGATGGACTAACCCTGTCTTTAGTGACATCAGGATACAAGGGTAGGGCTGTTGGTTTACGACAGACAATAGATGTTTCGTCATCTTCTTTGTGGACAAAAAATGCACCTTTTGCACTCGAGCCACTACTTCCCTTATTTGAAAATTGTTCCTTATATCTCTTATTAGCTTCTTCTAACCATTTCTGTGCTTGAGGAAGTCCTACCTTTTTTTGTTTCTTAACCTTACCTCCTGTGTCCCTGCGCAGGTCTCTCACTAGATTTTGACATTCTGATTTATTCAAGGTACCACTAAACCCATAGTCTTTTTTCCATTTTTTCATATATTTCAAGTTTTTCGGATGTAATTTAAACATATATTCCTCATCCTCAGTCCTTTTATTTAAGCAGCCCTTACTAACACAACAACTGCTTCCTATTCCCATTTTTCTTATTTAAAAGAAAAACTGTTTCCCATTTTTCTTATTTAAAAGAAAAACTGTTTCCCATTTTTCTTATTTAAAAGAAAAACTGTTTCCTTTTCCTGAGATCTCTACCGGTCTTTTGTAAAATTTAAACAAAAGAAATTCCTTTATGACTAGTCCCTTAAAAAACTTTTACAAAAACAAAAAAGCTTACCTTACTGCGGATCTTCCGCCCTCATTCGTCACTGTCCCACGGATTGAATCTAAGAGTGACTGGCCTCTACTTACGACTTTTTTGTCGGAGGTCTTTCCGTTCAAGGGAGCCCGAGATTCGTTCTCCCCTTCCTGTACAGGTTTTTCAGTCCCTCTTATGCGATTCATACCGTGAAGAGGTGGCCCCACGTTCTTGGGCGCCAGAAATGTCAAAAGATTTTAATACTCTTAACATATACTGGAAGAATCACGCAGCAAAAAGGTAGGCCAAAAAAGAGTTTATTTTACATGCATGGAGACCTGCCACAAAGTTCTTGGTTGTCAGCAGTCTAATTTCTACACACTTTACATGGGTTTTTATACCCTCTTTTGTGCATATACAGCAGCTGGTTACTAGACAAGGAATTTCAGTCAAGGCTATAAATTCACTCACTGGAGCCTTAGATGGTAAAAAGTCAGACACAAGATAAGTTGGTGCCTACATCAAGGTAACATCTATGCACTCCTCCTTGGTCAGAGGTCAGTCCCAAGATAGGCCTGTGCCTGGACCAAAGTAGCATCTGTGCATTCCTTTCTGGTCAGCAAATTCCTTACAAGAAAAACAACTCATTTTAGCTTATTTCTTTGCACGCAATGCAGTTTCACATTTTAACCCTTCCTATACAGGATACAAAGATGTTGAACACAAAGATTCTTACTACACAGCGTCAGCATGAAAAGAAACTGGAGTTCAATCATTTGGAGATGGAAGCTGAAGAAAATAAATGAGAGGCAGAGACAGCAAGAAAAGGAGCTTCTAGCCCGTCAACAGAGTCATGGAGGTAGTGGGGAAGGGAATGACCAAAACCCAGAAGCCTTAAAGGTTACTAAACATTTTCCTCAGTACAGGGAGGGTGGTGACTTTGATAGTTTTATATATTTGAGAAGGTATGTAAGCAGTGCAGTGTTGACCAAGGGCTGTGGGTACGGTTCCTGACCCCCTTACTCCATGGTAGAGCTCTTAATGTTGTTGTATCTTTTGGCTTTTCCCGGTTAGGGGTCGCCACAGCGGAACTCCGGTCTGCTAATGATTGGCAGCAGATTTTTACGTACAGAGTTGCCAGCCCTGACGTACAACCTTCAATGAAGGTACGCTCATTCATGCATGTCTCCACACAGAATACGCTTTAGCTGAGAATCGAACTGGACAACGTCTTACTGTGAGGCGACAACGCTACCATAGCACCACCACTGCAGTATGGTAGAGCTCTTAATGCAATTGCTAAATTGTCTAATATTGATTGATTGAATTACAATAGTGTAAAACAGTGATGTGAGGTTGTTCTATCTCGCCGTTCATGCTTTGTCGGCCTACTACAAAGCTCGAGGTATTCAAATAGCTCGAGGCCAAGTTCCTATCCCATGATGCACCTAGAGTGATCTCAGATCTAGTTTGCCGCTGCAACAGATCGGAGGTTCTTACTAACTCGGGCCAGTAAAACCTTATTTTTCAAATATTTCTTGCTATTATTGATAACTTTAACTAGATAGTTTTAGATATTTTTATAAGCTCTTGTAGCTTATTAGTGTATTTAGCTAATAGTGTATTTCCCTTCCCTGGTGTGCTCTAAATTTCTAGTTGGCCTATCAGTGACCTTTCCGTTACTGTTTCTTGTCTTTATACTTAGTGTGTGCTTAGTTAGTGACCCTTTGTCACAATTTAAAAAAAAAACTTTAGATAAGGTTTATTTAATTAGAGCGTATTTAGAATATTTAGATAAGGTTTAGTGTGTATATGTGTGTGTGTTATATAGCAGCTATCTTTATCTTTATAGTATAGTCTGCTTAGTATTTAAAATTGTGTGCTTTAGTCAGTTTTCTGTCACATTAATATCTAGATAAATACTTGTGCGTGTGTGACTTACCCTGAATTTTTTTCTAAAGGCTTTTGATAGTTGGTTACTGTTCTTATTTTTTATATTGCTATGTGACAGTAATCCTGTTTAATTTTTTGTTTGGTACAATATGGCTGACCAAGATAAACATCCCAAGTCAGGTTTTAAAAAGTGCCCCAAATGTGGCCAAAAAATGTCTGTCACTGACAGTCATGTCAATTGTGTGTACTGTTTAGGAGCTTTACATTTACAGGATAGCTGCTCCGTACGCCATTCTTTCTTCTCCAGAGTCCTCCAGGAGAGAAAGAGGAAGTTGATAGACAGAGGCTTGTTAAAACCCTCTATCCAAGAAGCTTTGAGTGACCAAAGTGGATCTAGTAAGTCCTCAAAGTCTTCTAAGACAAAAAAATACAAGAAATCTTTGACTTCACTCCACAGATATCGGAGCCATCAGTCTTATCTTTTAGGAGCCGCCCCCAGTCCTGGAACCGGTATCCAAAATACTTAAGTCTCCTCTGTTACAATTGGTACCACCTTCGGTCCACTCATCTCAGTCCTATTAGCCTTTCTGATCTGGATGTGGATCGTGTGTTGCAGAAGCTGTTGCATGCACCGGCCTTTGCAAAAATCTTATCGGCTCCAACTCAAGTGGCTTTGGAGCCGAAGACACTTATGCCAGCTACAACTCTTCCTCCTCTGAGCCATACTGGTCCTTTGGAGCTGGAGGAGTCGGACTTGTTGATTGTGGAGCCTTCAAGGCCGACACCTGCTCCAGTGTCTTTGGCTCTGTTCACTCTGACGTCTTCGGTGCCGATTGAGGACTCTAGGAGCTGACACACTGGTCGGGTCCAGGGAGGATAGTCAGACCGACTTGTCAGTTCTGATTCTCCCTCTTGGGGCTTCGGCTCAGATGAGCTCGGGCTCAGAGCACACTGTCCTGGTGCCGGGGGTATCGATGGTCTCCTCGGATCCGTCGGTCCCTTTGCATTGGAGCAGGGGTGCCTTCGATGCCATGAGATGATTTATGTCTCCTAAGATATCCTCGACCTCAGCTCTGGCTTCTTCCTCCCCTAAAGCACCTGTCTGCTTCTGCTTCACAGGTCCTGTCCAAGTGTAGAGACCCGGAGCCTCAGGAAGCCCCATTGGGTGGCCCATGCTCTTCCGAGACCTTACCAGAAGCTCCCACCGATGAAGTTCCCAGGAAGAGAGTTTGTAAGAGGAAACATCCAGACTCTCCACAGGAGTTCCTGACATCTGATACTGACTTGGATGAATCAGAAGGGTCCCCATGGTCCCTCTCCTGAGGATGTGTCATTTGCTGAGATACTAGAAATCCTTAGGCAGAGGGGTGACTGGCAGTCCAAAAACCCTACTGAAGGCTAGTCTGTTCTCCTGAAGGCTTTCAGGTCTCAGCCCTCTACCTCTTGGGTGTCTCCACCCTTTGATGAGCTGATGCAGCTGGTCTCACAAATGGCGTGGGAGTCTCCGGATACCATTGAGCCTGTCCCTAGGAGGTCTAATAAGTTTATATCTGCTCCTCAAGATAAATCTTTTTTGACCAAAGGTGTGCCAGTTGATGCCATGTTGGTGGCAGCAGCGACCAAAAAGGAAATGTCAGAAACTTCCTCTTCTATTTATCCTCCTAACAGAGACTCCAGGATCATGGATAGATATGGGAAGCGCATGTTTAGTTCAGTGACTTGCACTCTGTTCGCTTAACTACTTAACCCATTTCACCAGACTACAAAGAGATCTCCTTAAAGAGCTGGGAGATGCTCTTCAGGGTACAGTAGCTGCAGACAAAGTTGCCTCCCAGCTTGCTACCCTCAACTGCATTGTTAATTCGTCCATGCGCCTCATTTCATAAGCAGTTAATGGAACGAGCAGGGCACCGGGTACAGGAGTTACTCTTAGGAGCCACTCCTGGATGTGTTTGTGTTCCTTCACGGAGCCCTTCAAGTCATCCTTTGTGAATACCACTTTTGATGGCTTGTCCCTTTTTGGGCCCAAAGTTAAGGAAACTTTGACCAGGTGTGAGCAGGAGTCGGAATCCGTTTTTTCACCCCTACCAGACCCCACCCCAAGGGGTCAAAGGGGAGGGAAAATGTGTTTCCGAAAAGCCCAAGGAGCCTTTCAGGACACACACGGTGAACCCCCCTCCAAGAGCAGAGGAGGAGGCAATAATGGAAGATGCCGCCCTCGCAGGGGGTCTGCAAAACCTGGGCAACAGAGATCACTTCTTTGGGAAGCCCTATCTGCGCTCCTGAAAGGAAGCCCGACTGTCCTGCTCTGGAGGCAGTCAGGGATTGCTTATCTTTGTACCCAGATGCCTGGCTCAAAATAACAAACAACAAATGGGTACAAAGCATCATTTCCAGAGGATACTTCATTCTTTTAGCCACACCCCCTCCACAGACAAGAAAAATCCCAGACGTTCCACCCAGTTACAGGGAACAAGCAACAGTAGAGGTTCAAACATTGCTAAGAAAGAGTCATCCAGCCAATCCCAGCAGACCAGACAGGATCCGGAACTTACTCAAGATTCTTTTCGGTTCCAAAAAAAGACAGGGGACTGGAGACCTATATTGGAACTCAGCAGGCTAAATAAATCTGTCAAGAAAGAAAAGTTTCGGATGGTCACGTTTCAGTCAATACTTCCCTTCTTAGGGAGACTCAATTGGATGTGCGCGATAGATCTCCAGGATGCGTACTACCACATAAAAATGGCCAAACCATCCACTGCATTTCCGGCTGGGAGCCATTCATTACCAGTTTCGAGCCCTGACCTTTGGTCTCACTACAGCCCCCAGAGTGTTCAAATGTATGGCAGTGGTCACGGCTCACCTGAGACGTTTAGGATTCCAAGTGTTACCGTACTTAGATGATTGGCTCCTTACTGCCACCACCAGGCATCAACTCATTTGAGCCAGGGAATCCACTCTGTCACTCTGCAGTTAGCTGGGCATTACAATAAACTCAGAAAAATATGCCTTGTCGCCATCGGATCAGAATTGGACACCACCACCACCACGCTAAAACTTCCAATAGGAAGAGTCTTATTATTCCATCAGCAGGTCGCATTCTAATATCCAAAAACAAGGCTCCAGCATCAGAAGTTCTAAAATTGTTGGGTATGATGGCAGCAGCAATTCTGGCCATACCACTGGGTCACATGCGCATGCAGATACTGCAGTGGCTGTTCAGTCAATGATCTTACCAAGAGCTTCCCATGTCTCACCCGATAATGATCACAAACTCCTGCTAAAAGGATCTTCAGTGGTGGTTGACCTCACTTCATGTCACGATAGGACATCCCTTTGTTTTACCCCCAACAGCGGCCACATTGACCACAGACGCTTCCCTGATAGGGGGGGGGGGGCATTTTCAGGGAAAGACAGCCCAAGGCACATGGACCGAACAAGAGACGCACCTGCATATCAGTGTCTTAGAGATGAGAGCAGTACTTTTGCTGTTGCAGTACTTGTTGCCTCACGAGTGGTCCCTCAAGAAAGAAATAGCAGGCAGGATATTCTGCAAGTGGGGCCAGCCTTGCTGCGACCTTTTTGACAGTTACATGAACACGAAATGCAGAAGCTACTTTGCCCTGATTCCCCCTCTGGGAGAAGCCCCAAGGGAAGCACTTGTTCACGATTGGGCCCCGGGTCTCCTTTATGTATTTCCACAATACCATTGATAAAGAAGGTATTACAGTAAGCAAAAGCCCTGGAAAGAACCATCATTCTAATAGCCCCTCATTGGCCTCGTCAGATTTGGTTCCCCTTCCTTCGACTTCATCGTTTGGAGGACCCCTGGATTCTGGACCCAGTTCCAGACCTTCTGACGCACTCATCGGGGGAACTTCATCCCTTTCTGCAGTCCTTGAAGCTGACAGATTGGCTGCTCCAATTCCCATCATAGCTAGGTTCCATAACCTTTCCAATGAGACAAAGCAAATTCTCTTATCCTCTTATAAATCCTCTACGAGGAAGCTATACCATAACAAATGGGAAAAAAAATTCTATATGGGCCTTTAAAAACAATATTGATCCTTACCATACCCCTATGACCTCTATACTAGAGTTCTTGACCATGATCTTCAATAAAGGAGCTGCAGCAGCAACAGTCCATGTTCAACTTGCTGCCATTTCTAACTTTCATCTTGGTTTCGAAGGATTGAATATTATGTCACACAAATTATCCAAAGCTTTTCTCAAAGGGACCTTTCATCTCAGACCACCTGTGAAATCTCCCTGTTCCCCATGGAATCTAAATTTTATGCTTTCTCGCATTATTCTTCCTCCAGTTGAACCAGCTTCCTCATATGACCTCAAATTTTTGTCTTGGAAAACTTAGTGGCTATTACTTCTGCCCACAGAGTGTCAGAGCTTCAGGCCTTGTCCATTAAACCTCCTTACTTGATTTTCCTTGCTGCCAGTCTCACTTTGAACAAACCCCTCTTTTTTGCCTAAGGTTTGCACTGAAACTAATCTTAACCATAGTATTGATTTGCCAGTTTTCTTTCCCAGTGACTCCAACAATCTAGAATACATGCTGCACAAACCAGATGTTCACAGACAGCTCAGATTTTATTTGGGTAGAACAAACGATTTCAGGAAATCAGATAAAATTACAGCTCACTCAACCAGAACAGTTTTTACATCTGCTTTTTCTGCCAGACTTCCTGTTGATAACATTTGTGCAGCAGCCACTTGGTCAAAACCTCATACCTTTATCACTCATTACAAAGTTGACAGGGCCAACTTTGGATCCACGGTCCTGAAAAATGTGCTCCCTTGAGCCACCCGAGATAGATGGTGCTTGGGACGCTATCCATCAGTAAGAGTGAACTGCGAGATAGAACAACTTCACATAAAGAAGTTATGTACTTACCATAACGTTCCATGTGAGTAGTTCATCTTGCCTTCATTCTTACATCCCTCCCTCCTACCCCATCCTGGGCTTTTAGAAGACCGAGATGCTGGATCCATCCTGGTTGCTCAATCCTTCTATACCTTCTCTTGGGAGTGAAAGAATGACATATGGTATTGTTATATGCTGCAAACAAGATCTGAGGTAACTCTCGGTGCATCATGGGATAGGGACTTGGCCTCGAGCTATTTGAAGACCTCGAGCTTTGTAGTAGGCCGACTCGGAGCCGAGGGATCGGCTCTCAACTCATCAGTAAGAATGAAGGCGAAATGATCAACTCACATGGAACATTATGTTAAGTACATAACTTCTTTTTTACTTGATTGTTTTAAATTAACCCCTAAAATGTATAGAAAAAAAATTTGTGAACATGAGCGTAAGGCAGATAAAAGTGTATGTGATTACATTGCTGATTTAAGTACTTACTTGCACAAGTAGGTGAGTGGGTGTCAGGTCACCCCTTTTGAAGGACTGGCATATCTTTTGGTATGGGAAAAAGCTCTTAGCAGTTTGCCTGAGGACATGTGGATCTGGTTGGCAGACAGAGTTTAACTCTGCAAATGAGTTTAGGAAAAAAGAGGATCTCTGTTTGGCAAGCAGGGCACCACTGCATAAGAAAGGGGTACCCTGTGCTGCACATGGGCATAAAGGAACCCATGGGTGGCAGCCTAAACCACTCCAACAGAGTTCGCCAGTAACACGGGAAGCCACTAGTTCAAACACATGGTCAGGATCAGGAATTAGATGTTTCGAATGTAATCAGAGGGGCCATGTGTCATACAAATGTCCATTGAAGCAAGGTGAGAAACAAAATGTGAGGGAGCCAGTAAGTGGAAATGACAGAATGCCAGTGGTATGTTGTCTGGAAACAACAGAGGTGCCAAACTGTCACCCAAATTTGTATTTTGTCAGTGGATGGAAAACAGGCCACTGCTAAGAGAGAGAGAGAGCTTCTGATATAACCATTGTGAGGTCTGTAGTGGCTAAGGAGGAGCAGTCCACACCAGTCAGAGCTTTGGATGAGACCCCATCCCAAATACCTTTCGCCAAGGTTCATCTTGACTGGGAGGGTGGAAAAAGGGAACAAGCAGGTAAGTATGTTTGAGGATATCCCTGCAGATGTCTTAATAGAGATTTTGGTCATGTAGTACTGTGTGTGCATGCAGTTACACGCAATAAGCTTGGAGACAAACATGTATGTCTGGTAGCCTGAGAGAGACCCAGACAGATCCTATGCCTGAAGCTGGGGCTGGTGATGTGGTTACTTCAGGGAGGGACTACCTTGTAGCAGTGAGCCTGAATGTGTACCTCAGCTGCTGGTAGGTACTGGTATTCCTGTGAACATGGTAACTGCAAGGATAGAAGTGAGTGGTAGTATCCAGGATGGCATTGAGGCACCACTGTCAGAAGATACTAGGCTTCCTGTGGAAGAAAATCTGGGAGATGGTGCAAAGATAGAGTTGAGACGGGCTTCAGCTTTTGTATCCTACTTTACAAGGCTTGAGAGATGTAGCTAAGGAGGCACCTGATGTTCAAGGAAAAAGGAAGTCTGCATACTGGAACAAAGGGTTACTATCCAGAGTGTGGACCCCTGATGGAGGGCTAGAGGGTGAGGTAATACAGCAGTTGGTAGTGCCCAGAGCCTACCATCTGGCACTTATAGCCATAGCCCATGACATTCCTTTTGCAGGTCATATGGGCATAAAGTGTGCTTAACAGATGCATTATGCAAAACTGTTATTGGCCTGGGATCATAAAGGATGTAACGGGATACTGCAGGAAAAGTAAGCAGTGTCAAAAGTTAGGCAAGAGGCAAGGTCAAGGCTCTGTTGATTCCTCTGCCCGTGATTGAAGAGCCACTTCAGAGGGTAGCTATGGATATAGTGGGTCCTCTGAGTACTCCAAGTTCTACAGAGAAGAACTATATCCTGGTAGTGGTAGATTATGCTACTAGATATCCTGAGGCAGTGGCTTTGTCCTTCATTGAGGCAGAGAAAGAGGCAAATGCTTTGTTAGAAATGTTCAGCAGGGTAGGTTTTCTGAGGGAAATACTGACCAACTGAGGTGTCAACTTTGTCAGACTTGCTGGCTTGTTTGTGGAAGCATTGTGGGGTGATGCATCTAAACACCATCACCTGACTAATGGTCTTGCGGAGACTTTAAACTCTACATTAAAGACTATGTTACAGGTATTTGCAGACAAGTTTGAAAGGGACTGGGACAAATATTTGCCCCATTTACTATTGGCATACAGAGAGTTACCTCAGGAATCTATAGCCTTGTCTCCGAGTTGCTGTATGGGCATAGGGTGAGGGGGCCTTTAGATTTGATTTGTGATGAGTGGGAATGTGTGTGTGAATCCCAGAATGAGTCTTTTGTGGCATATGTCCTAAACTTCAGGGCAAGGCTTAGGGAGCTCATGGGTTTGGCCCAACAGCAGAATAAGGTTTGGTATGACAGGAAGGCTTGAGCCCGAGTGTATACTGTGCTGCAACAAGTTATGGTGCTCATTCCTGTTGGACACTAAGTTGCAGGCAGCTTGGGAAAGGGACCCTTTGAAGTGCTAAGGAAAATCAGTGATGTTAACTACATGGTAGACTGAGTAGGCAGGAGGCAGAGACATAAGTTGCACCATGTTAACATGATGAAACCATATCATAATAAGGAGGCCCTGGTGCTGAGTATTTGCAGTGGATGGCAGGAGTCTGAGGGGGGATCTGGTTATTGATCTTCACAGTGAGGCTTAGACTGGCACTTCTGTGGGAGACTTAGCAATATCTCAGTGGCTATCCCCTATTCAGTTTAAAGAAATACGAAGAGTGCTACAGGAGTTTGGGGCCATGTTCACTGGGAAACCTGGGTGCACCCACCTAGTGCAGGATGCAGGACTCCAAAGGCCTATTAAGGAAGTTCCTTATAGGGTGCCTGAGCAAGTCAGACAGCCTTTGAAGGAGGAGAATACAATTCTGCATAGACTACAGAAAGTTTTAAACAGTTATACAGTCAGATTCAAACCCCATGCCTAGAATAGATGAAGCTTTAGAACAGTTGGGTGAGGCTAAGTATCTGACCACTATTGATCTGATCAAAGGATACTGGCAGGTGCCCTTGACTCCCCTAAGGCCAGCTTACAGAGAAAATTGCACAGGACACTAAGGATAATCACAAGGCTTTCTTTAGTTATGTTAGGAACCTGGGTGGGAATTCCCAGATATGCTCAGAATTAGTCCAAAATGACAAAAAATACACCGAACCCACAGACATTGCCAACGTCCTAGCCGACAGGTTCAGCGCAAACTCCCCCCCCCCCACCAAAAGGGAAAATATCTATCCCAGCAGAGTGCTGCCCCCCTGACATCTCAGATACTCAGGTAAGAGCCGCCCTCTCCAAAGCAAAAAACACATCATCAATGGGACCAGACTGTGTCCCGGGCTGCGTCCTACATGAACTCAAAGAAGAGCTAAACCCAAACATAAAACTACTGTTCAGTCTCAGCCTTACTACAGGATATCTACCCAAAGAGTGGCGTACAGCAACAGTGGTCCCTCTCCACAAAGGTAGTGCCTCAACGAATCCTGGAAACTATCGCCCCATAAGCCTGAGTAGCTTGGTCTGCAAAGCTATGGAAAGGATCATCATGGACCTCATAAATAAAATATTGGGGACCTACAGACACTGGATCCTACCCAGTTCGGCTTTGTTAAGGGCAGATCCTGCCTCGTAAACCTGGTCGATTTCTTTGAAACAGTCACCAAGGCATTTGATGAGGGGAAGGTGGTCCACACAGCCTACCTGGACCTCGCAAAAGCCTTCGATACAATACCCCACTCGGGCATTATAGATAAGCTCACCAGCTTAAATATAAATCCCTATGTCATTAGATGGGTTGCAAACTGGCTTAAGGACAGAACCCACATGGTTAGAATTGCTGGTGCCATGTCAGACTCCAAACCAGTTACAAGTGGAGTCCGACAAGGCTCAGTCCTGGGACCTCTCTTGTTCGGTATATATTTCTCGGTGGTACAGGCCAACATGGAAGGACTGTGGCTGATCAAGTTCGCAGATGACTGCAAACTGGGCACCATAATCGACTCTCCAGCCGACACAAGCATCCTCCAAAAGGGCCTCATAGAAACAGACAACTGGTGCCAGAGCCATGGCCTCAGGCTAAACAGACAACTGGTGCCAGAGCTATGGCCTCAAGCTAAATGCCGAAAAGTGTATAGTCATCCCCTTTGGCAAAAACAAAGTGCCCACAAATTACCACATAGGTGGTAATCCATTAAGTACGGAAGAAGTAATTAGGGACCTGGGGACCCAAGTTGATAGCAATCTCTCATTTGACAACCACGTGGCCAAAGTGGTTAGAAAAACATTTTATATAGCCCACCTAATCATGAAGGGATTCACATCTAGATCAGGGGAGGTCATCGTGCCTCTTTACTCATCCCTCATCAGGCCCATAATTGAGTACAATGCCCCTTTTGGGATGTACCTTACCAGACACCTGCAGCAACTGGAAAGACCCCAAAAGTACCTCACCAAGAGGATCAAAGGGCTCAAACAGATGCCATATGCTGCCCGGTTAAAGAAACTCCAGCTCTACTCAGTGGCGTACCGCCTGCTTAGAGGTGATCTGTGTCTGATGTATAAAGCCATGTCCAACCCGGAATTAATGGACATGCTGCACCTCAGAAAATCCAAATCCCATCGAGCTACGCGCTCGAGAGACTTGAACCTCAGCACTGAAATAAATAGGACATGCTGGAAGGGACAGATTCATAACCCAGAGGCTCCCTTCACTCTGGAATAAAATTCCAGTCCAAGTTAGGCAGAGTCCCTCATTTCCTCTCTCCAAGAGGAATCTTGATGAGTGGATGGGAGATCGTAGGTTTACCCCGGGTATCACTTCTGTGTCACTGTTAGACAGAGGCACAATATACTAACCTCGAAAAAGGGCATAGCAAAATTAATTTAAAATGGGTGGCGAATGCCAAACACACTCTGGCTAGGCTTATAAATGCCCTAGGGCAGATAGCCTAGTATGAACCTATGAGATAAAGGAGATGTTGGAGCTGAGAGTAATCCAGGAGTCCAGTAGTCCTTGGGTTCCCAGTAGTATTGGTACCAAAGAAATATGGTAGTGTAAGATTCTGCATAGACTACAGAAAGTTTTAAACAGTTATACAGAGTCAGATTCGAACCCCATGCCTAGAACAGATGAAGCTTTAGAACAGTTGGGTGAGGCTAAGTATCTGACCACTATTGATCTGATCAAAGGATACTGGCAGGTGCCCTTGACTCCCATTGTTATTGATATGTCCTCTTTTGTAACACCTTTTGGATTATATGAATTTATAAGGATGCTGTTTGGGACGAAGAATGCCCCAGCAACCTTCCAGAGGTTAGTAAATTATATCTTCGTAAGGAGCAGGAGACTATGCTGTCTCTTATTTGGATGATATTGCCATTTACAGTCATATCTGTCAAGAGCACCTTCAATATGTCAGCGAGATCTTAGGTAGATTAAAAAGGGCAGGGTTGACTATTAATCCTAGTAAGTTTCGGGTGTGTATGACAGAGGTCTCCTATATAGAAAAGTAGAGCAAGGCGTGGTAAGATTATACCAGAGCCTGCCAAAGTGGATGTTATTCAGGTATGGCCTGTCCCTGTTAACAAAAAGCAGGTGAGAGCACTCCTAGGGACAGCAGGATTCTACAGAGAGTTTGAGCCCAACTGTAGTACAGTAGCTGCACCCTTTACTGATCTAACACATAAAAACAAGCTTTATAAGGTAGTGTAGACCACAGATTGTATGCAGGCATTGCAAAAACTTAAATAATCTTTGGGAGGAACCCCTGTATTAGCCAGTCCAGATTACAGCAATTCCAATGCAGATGGATTCTCAAGATGGGGTGTAGGTTGATATATTTTCAGTCAACCCCATTTTTCTCAAGTGACGATTTTCCAGGGTCACTTGAAAATCTAGCTGGAGTCTTGAAAGGGGGTGAGACATAAGGTTATTAGATATTGTTGCCTGTGCTAGCATGACTGGTTGATGTTTTGTAAGTAAATGGAAATTATCCTGTGTTATATATGCCAGCATGACTAAGTATAATTTTATAAATAAGTTTGTCTTTTGATTATCACTCCAATGTATGCAAGATGTTTGAATGTCACAGTGATCTTGTGGCTGACCAAATGTACATCTTCTTTGTGGGAAGAGTTCTGAAGATATGTTGTGCTCGAGTCAGCTAACCTAGATGTCCTGTCATTGTGTGCCAGGGTTGAGAAAATTGAATCTTCACTGCAGCTGTTTGTTTACTTCTCAAAGTCTGATATGAGAGTAAAATTCTCATGGCAGCTTCCTGTCACTTTTGAAAAAGATCTGCTATAAAAAGCAGGTTCTGAGTCAGTTGTTCAGTAGTAGGCCAGTTGTTTCCAGAGTAGTACTTCCATTCACTGAGGACAGACAGCCTGGAGTGTGGACGTAGGGTTGCCACCTTTTCAAATGCCCAAAGTGGGGAATTTTTTGTAGAAACAGGAGATTTTGCAGGACAAAACATACCTGTGGCCAGTGCAAAGGGTAGAACTTTTTTGCACAGATAAAAGCTCATTCTTATACCATTTGAGCAGATTGTGCTGTTTCATATAACAATTAGGTGTTTCAGACAGAAAATAACTGTTTTATGCAGCTATTAAAGAAAACTTGGGAAATATTTTTTGTCCTAAAAATCTCAGGACATTTGCCATTTTCTAGGTGTTTTTTTCAGGACACCACTGCCCAAAGAGGGTCTGTCCCTCGCAAGGAGGGGCAGGTGGTAACCCTATGTGGACGTAGTTCCTCATCTTGCTTTTCAGAAGAGCATAATCTTGCCTTGCTGAGTTTAGATTAGATAGGGGCTGTTAATCTTCAGATAATCAGGGAACTACAGCTAGTTAGAGGTTTTCCAAAATCAATGTGAGATCTGTCCTAAAGTATTATTTTTATATTTCCTGGGTGTGAAACTCTGTTGTTTATTGGAATCAGTTTTTCAGTATTTACATGTTTTAAATCCTTTTATTTATTAAATGTTTTACTGCCTCTCATTGTGGCTGGTTATTTAATTAATATTTTTAATAACTTGAGAGTGGTTATGCTTATTGTGATAACACCAGGGCCACTCCAAAAAACCTTGCTGCTTGGAATAAATGCATGCTAGCATTTGTTTCAATATCTATTTTACCCAATATCTTTGGACACCCCTCTTGAAAGGTATTGTGGTATTTGATGTTTGCAGCCATTACCTTGTAATGTGGGCAAAGAAACACAGCATGTAAATCTTGTCAGCCTTTCCCGTGTGTGTGTGCGTGTGTGTGCGTGTGTGTGCGTGTGTGTGCGTGCGTGTATGTGTGCGTGTGTGTATGTATATGTGTGAATATTAGACATTTAAGAGTGAGTGTGTCAGATACCTTGAACTGGGACACCGTGTTCTGCAGTGGTTAGTGTGGTGACTCGTTTGAGGACCTGGAGTGAAGCATATAGTCCAGTCTCAGGCTTTGGAACCTGTTCCCGGTGTACTCTTGGGGAAATTGAGTATTTCTATCCCTGCTTTTAGTGACACTCCCTTAGCGGAGACGGTGTTGAGGATTGAGACTCTCTAGTTACTGTCCCAAGGTAAAGAGGGCTCGTCACACTGCAGTCTATTCTGCTTTTTTTAAAGCATCTATTTCTAAACTGAGTTTTTGTTCATGTTCTTTGCATTTTTTGTCTAGGCATTATTGCTTTTAAACGTAACCAGCCAGCTGCCCGAGCCCCCTGCTTAATCTTTTTCCTTGTTGATCAAACTTTAAAACTACTACAGCTTTTGATGTGTCTGAATTGATGTCTGTACTAAGGTTTAGGTGATTACTAGACTATTGACCCCAGAGGAATGTTTAAGCCAAACTATGCTTCTCGAGGTGAGAATAAAACCTTATACCTTGTCTGTGAGAGTAAACACCTTAACCATAATTCCAAACCCCAGCCCATTCACTGTAAAGTAGATAAAGATATGTCATGTAAAACCTTCGCTACTGAAGTCCATGAACCAGCTTTAGAACATTCAGTTAATTTATTTGCAAACAATTTTTATCTTCATCTGTACTTCATTTATCTGCCTGCTTCCTCCTCCCAAGTGTGAATAATGGTGACTTTGTTACCCTGTCATTCTGTACTGTGCACTCAGAATACCATCCTTGTTTCCAGAATGTTTTATGGTAAATACTTCAGTTCTGAGGCAGTATAGTTAATTACAACACATATGGAGAAGGAGACAGGAAGCCAGCAGAACTAATTTGAAACAGGTTTATAAAGTGTCTACAAGCTAACACAGTTATGGTGTTATGTTAAGTTGTCTATCTCGCCTTCATTCTTGCTGGATGGGTTCGGAGCCGACCTCGGCTCCGACTCGGCCACTCTAAAAGCTCGAGAGTTGGATCCACCGGCTCGAGGCTCCCCTTATATCCCACAATGCTAGGCGGTATTACCTCAGATCTCGTTTGCCGCTACAGCTATCGAGGTGTGTTGCTTTTACCGGCTCCAGGTTAGTGTACCAAATAGTTTTAAAAACTTAGTAAACCCCTTTTAAATTAGTTTTTGGTTAGTATCCCCTTATTTTAAAGGTTTCTAATCCTTTCCTGTGTTTCTCCCACTCCTTACCACAAGAACTTCTGTTCTTCCCTTAGGCCTTCGGGCCCTCCTATCCCTCAGAGTGTGTGTGTGTGTGTTTTTCTGTAGGGACTTAAGATTTCTAAACTGCTAACTTTAAATCAGTTTAAGTTAGTTTAAATTAGTTTAAATTACCTTTACTTACTCTACAGTGTAATCGGTATGTTTGTGTTGAGTGTGATTGCACTTGTTTTGTGTCATGTCTAAGGATTCGAAGGTCTCAGGCTTCAAGAAGTGTGACTCGTGCTGTCAGAAAATGTCTGACAGACGGTCACACTTCTTGTCTACTGCCTGGGACCTTTACACCTGCAGGACTCTTGTGCTGTATGCCATGGCTTCAGCCCTAGAGTCCTGCAGGAAAGAAAAACAAGCTTATTTTACGGGCTTGTTAAAGCCTGAGGGTCCCCGACTGCATCTTCGGGCAAACCCTCTAAGGCTTCTAGGTCTTCGGCTCCAGTTACTGAGTCGGCACCTAAGACTTCTAAGTCTACTCCTGCATCGGCTCCGGCTGGAGCCGATGAGACTCTAACTTCCACTTCGGTGGTTCCCTCGGCTCCGGCCGGAGCCGAGGTTTTGGAAATTGCGAAGTCGGCTCTGATCAGGCTTTCGGAGCTGACCTCTAGGAAGAGGTCAAGGTCACCGTCCCTCGGCTCCGTTCATTCGGCTCCAGCTTCTCCCCTGCTGTCTGAACGGAGCCATAGATCGCACTCCTCTAGGTCTTCGAGGCTTTTGGACCATGACCTTCAGAGGGTAGTGAGTCGACTTCTTAAGTCCGAGGCACTGGCCCAGATGCTTCAGAGCCCGACTCATCAGTCGATGCTCAACCCTATTTCTCAGAATATTCCTCCTCTGACTCCTTTGAGCTCGGGCGGGCGTTCGGACCGAGACTGTGATACCGTCGGAGCCGATACAATTGTCTTGGCTCCATCGCCGGCTCCGATTTCTTCCTTGGAAGAATCTCGCCGGACTTCCTCGTTGGCTCTGAGGGGTGAGTGGCATCGGACCCTTGTCCGACCCGCTCTCCCTCTCGGGTGCTTGGCGCTGGTGAGTTCGGCTCCGACATCAGCCTCGGAGCCATCGCTGTCGGTGCCGAGGGAGGTTTTCAGCTTTCGAGCCGGGACCTCTGGCTCTGCCTGACAGAGGTGCGTTCGAGGTCATGCGGAGTGTGTTGGAACCTGGTTCAACTCCAGTCGGCTCCGTCCGCCCCTCCCTCTTCGGTGCCTCAGGTTATGTCTACTCACTCCCTCATCCCAGACCGCAGAGAGCCAGCTCCTCAAGAATCCCATGTGGGGATCTCATCCTCTTCCGAGGCCTCTCCTGAATTGGCAGGGGAGCCCCCTAGGAAGAGAAAGTGTAAGAGGAAGCACATAGACTCACCTGAGTCTGTCACCTCTTACACAGATTTAGAGGATTCCGAGGGTTCCCCGTTCCCCTTCTGAAGATGTCTCCTTTGCAGACATTCTAGAGATGCTGAAACAGAGGGAAATTGGCCAACCCTTAACCCTTAGCAGGATGAATCTGTGTATCTTGAGGCGTTTGGCTCTCGCCCTTCCACCTCCTGGGTGTCCCCCTTTGACCCCTCATGCAGGTGGTAGCTAAAAAGGCTTGGACGGCTCCTGACTCTGTGGACCCTACCCCAGGAGACCTTCAAAGTTTATCACAGCACCAGCAGATAAGCAATTTCTGACTAAGGGAGTTTCTGTGGATGCTATGGTGGTAGCTGCTGCCACTAAGAAGGAGGTAGCTGATCCTTCGGTGCCTGTCCATCCTCCTAACAAGGAATCTAGGTCTATGGACAGGTGGAAGCGGATGTTTTCGTCAGCGACCTTTGCTATGCTCGCTGAACTACCTCTGTCATTTCACTCGTCTTCAAAGAGACCTGATCAAGGAAGCGAGTGAGATGTTAAAGGATCCTACAGCTGCGGGTTTTCAGGATAAGATGAACACTCAGCTGGCTACCCTAAATTCTATAGCTAACTCCTCCATGCCTCCTTTCATATGCGGCTGATGGAGCGAGCAGAGCCGCAGGGACAGGTGTGGCCTTACGCCCGGCATGCCTGGATGCGGCTGTGTAATTTTATGGACCTTTAAAGCGTCTTTCACTAATTCCCGTTTGATGGATAGTCTCTTTTGGTCCTCAAGTGAAAGAAACCTTGACAAGGTGCGAGACAGATGGCAAAACTCTTTCTGCCGGAGTCCGTTTTCTACTCCTTCTAGACCTTACCCCAAAGGCCAGAAAAGTGGAAAGATATGGTTCCAAACAATCTCAAGGAACTTTGCCTGACGACAGAGTCGGTTCCCTCTAGAGGCAGAGGGGAACAATAATGGTAGACGCCGCCCTAGAGGCAGGGTCCGGAACCAGGGCAATCGAGAAACCTTTCCGATAAGCCCTTCCAGCATCCTTGAGGTTGCCCGACTGTCCACCTTCGGAGGCAGTCGGAGGAAGATTATCACTGTACCCAGAAGCCTGGCGATCCCTAACTCAAGACAAGTGGGGTACGGTCCATCATTTCCGAAGGCTATTCCATTCCGTTCTTCGCATTCCAAACCAATCAAAAATCCCTTCCAGATGTTCCACCCGCTCAAAGGGATCTAGCAGCATTGGAAATTTCAAAGCTGCTTGCAAAAAGAGCCATTCAGCCAGTGCCAGCAGACCAGCAAGGATCCGGAATCTACTCCAGGTTCTTTTTGGTTCCAAAGAAAACAGGGGACTGGAGACCAATTTTGGATCTCAGTATCTTGAACAAGTCTGTCAAGAAAACAAGATTTCGGATGGTCACGCTACAATCCATCCTACCCCTATTGGGAAAGGAAAACTGGATGTGCTCTATAGACCTCCAGGATGCGTGCTATCATATAAAATGAACAGACGCTCCAGGAGATTCCTCCGCTTCAGGCTGGGAACCAGTCACTTTCAATTCAGAGCCCTGCCCTTTGGACTCACCACTGCCCCGGTGTTTACCAAATGCATGGCAGTGGTAGCTCCTCATCTGAGACGCCAAGGATTCCAGGTGTTTCCATACTTAGACGACTGGCTCCTCACAGCTCCTACCAAGCATCTTCTTCTGATTGCCAGAGACTACACCTTTCGCATTTTTCAAAAGTTAGGTATCTCAATAAATTGCGAAAAGTCTGTTTTGTCGCCTTGTCGTGTTATTACCTTCATAGGCGCAAATCTAGATACAGTCAACATGTCTGCAAGACTTACAGACCAAAGAATAGCAGACATACACAAACTGGTCTCCCTTTTATTCCACAGCAACAGAGTCAAAGTCAGATTGGTTCTAAAAGTACTGGGGATTATGGCGGCTGCTATCCCTCTACTTCTTTTAGCCAGATTTCACATGAGAATCCTTCAATGGATGCTCTTCACACAGTGGTCGTACCAGCAACTTCCGATGTCCCACACCATTGTGATTACGCAAGCATGCAGGAATCATCTTCTTTGGTGGATTTCTTCCCCCCAGCTCTTCCTAGGAAGACCCTTTGTCCTTCCCCCTCCGGTTGCTACTCTGACAACGGACGCCTCCCTGATCGGGTGGGGGGGGCATTATCAGGGCAGAACAGTCCAGGGCATATGGCAACCAATCGAACGCCACTTGCATATACTAGAGATGAGAGCAGTGCTTTTAGCGTTGCAAGCCCTTCAAGACTCTCTTCCCTTGGGAACGATAGCAATTCAGACGGACAACATGTCTGTAGTGTGGTATATCAACAAACAAGGCGGAACCAAGTCCTACCCCCTATGTCGAGAAGCACTCAGACTGTGGCAATGGGTGATTTCTTCTCAGCGTTTTCTGATAGCAACGCACATTCCCGGGAAGTCCAATCTTATCGCGGATAAGTTGAGCAGAGCTATCCTCATGCCTCACAAGTGGTCTCTGAAAGATTCTATCTTGGAGAAAGTTTTTCTCAAGTGGGGTCAGCCTTGTTGCGACCTTTTGCTACTCCCAAAACAGCAAGTGCAAAGATTATTTCACCCTCTTCCCCTTACCAGGCCAGCCCAGCAGAGACGCTCTAGTCCAAGTTTGGCCCCGGGGACTTCTGTATGCATTCCCTCCCTTCCCACTAATCTCTCAAGTGATACAGAAAGCTATCGCTCAGAAGGCCTCATTGATCCTCATTGCTCCTTACTGGCCTCGACAGGTTTGGTTCCCCTTCTACATCAATTTCTGTTGGAGCAACCCTGGCATCTGGACCTAGTTCCAGATCTTTTGATCTATCAGTCGGGTCAGTTTCATCGCTCCCTCCCATCTTTGAACCTCACTGCTTGGTTCCTCCAGTTCCAACCTTAGCCAGGCTTCCTCAAATATCTCACACTGTTCGAGATATTTTGATAGCTTCCCATAAATCTTCCACTCAAAAGATTTATCTTAGTAAGTGGAAATGTTTTGCCTATTGGGCTCAAGGAAGGGACTTAGATCCTTTCACTGCTCCCATCCAAATAGTTCTTGATTTTCTAGCTGAACTCTTTCACGCAGGTTCATCTCCTTCTACTCTCAAAGTCCAATTGGCAGCTATATCTAACTTTCATGTGGGCATTTCAGATTCTGCCATCATGTCTCACAAGCTTTGCAAAGCTTTTGAAGGAGTTTTTCTTCTCAGACCTCCTATAAGAAATCCTCCTCCTTCTTGGGACCTTAATTTAGTTCTCACATCTTTGATTCTTCCCCCTTTCGAACCTGCAGCTTCCTGTTCATTGAAATTGCTATCCTGGAAGACTCTCTTTCTGGTAGCCATTACTTCAGCTAGAAGGGTCTCAGAACTTCATGCACTCAGCAGTCGACCACCGTATCTATTGTTTCATAAAGACAGGGTGTCGTTACGAACCAATCCATCTTTTTTACCTAAAGTAGCCTCTGCGTCTAACCTAAATCAAAGCATTGACCTCCTTGTGTTTTTTCCTAACTTTTCTAACAGGTCTGAACAAACATTGCATTGGCTAGATGTTCATAGTCAGTTAAGGTATTATTTGGATAGGACCAAACAGATCAGAAAAACTGACCAGTTGTTTGTCTCTTATGCAGAAGGCAGAAAGGGACTTTCGAAGGTATCACTCTCCAGATGGCTAACATCTCTGATTTCCCTTGTTTATGAAATTAGACACCAAAAGCTGCCTAACAAACCTAAGGCCCACTCCACCAGAGTTTTGGCTACTTCTATAGCCTTCCAAGACAGGCTGCCTATTGACACCATTTGTGCAGCGGCTACTTGGGCTACTCCTCACACTTTCATTTCTCATAAGTTGGATTTAGCTTCTAGACATAGAGCTAACTTTGGTTCCACTGTTCTCAAGAGTCTGTTCCGATAGGCCACCTGGGACAAAAGGTGCTAGGGACGTTGGTCCCATCCAGCAAGAATGAAGGCGAGATAGACAACTTAACATATAGAAGTTATGTTCTTACCATAACGTTCCATGTTAGTTGTCTTCTTCTCGCCTTCTTTCTTGTGCCCCACCCTCCTTCCCCCTAGCCTGGACAGACCTAGAGGAGTTTGATTGTGACCTCTCTTTCTACCACCTCTATTGCTATAGGTATATGCTCTGCTGTGCATATATTCCTTGATCAGGCTTCAGGTCACCTTCTTCCCTTCCTTTTTATAGAGGTGGGTTCTCCCATTTCCAGTAGTTCTGTTTTTTTTTATTATTGGCTGGGCCTAGCTTACAAACGAGATCTGAGGTAATACCGCCTAGCATTGTGGGATATAAGGGGAGCCTCGAGCCGGTGGATCCAACTCTCGAGCTTTTAGAGTGGCCGAGTCGGAGCCGAGGTCGGCTCCGAACCCATCCAGCAAGAAAGAAGGCGAGAAGAAGACAACTAACATGGAACGTTATGGTAAGAACGTAACTTCTATTTATTAGATGTTCTTCGTGTTTCACTGTTGCAGTCATCACTTGTGGGTTATCTTTGCTGTGGTAGCCCTCAGTTGTATTTAAGTTGTATTAGTTTTAACTGTGATTCAGTCACTAAGAGGTTAATTAATGTTCTTTCTCAGTGTTGCTCAGCTAGCTCCCCTCCCTTTTTCAACCAATTTTACATGTATGTAATGGTTGACTTGCATTTTAATGGTGTCTGATGAAGTTAACACTTGATCTGAAGTAGGCAGACTTCATTTGTCTGCAACCTGTGGGTATCGGATCCGACCCGGCAGTTCAAAAGCTTTAGGATCCGAGCTCCTAGCTCCTCCCTCTACCCATAACCCCTTGCCAAGCCCTGACTGACCTCAGATTTTCGTTTGCCGCGTTCGAGTAGCCAACGGATTTCATGAGCTCCTAGTAGCAAGTATTTCTCTTTGATATTGTGACAGAAAAATTTCCTTTTTTTTTAAAAAATTTAGTTAAGAGTGTGTGTTTAGGCTTTTCTCCTCCCTTTAGTTTAATTTTTTCTATGGGTTTTGCATAGCTTTTGAGTCTGTTTGTGTGTGTTAGTGTAGGCCTGTTAGAGTGTAGTCATGGCAGAAGCCCCTAAGGCTGTGTTTTCAAAATGTACCGAGTGTGGCCACAAGCTTTCTCCAGCTGATGGCCACACTCGGTGCATTAAATGTCTGGGGTTGAACACCTGTCATCTGGTTGTACCATATGTGCAGGGTTCAACCCCAGGCTAAGGGAGCGGAGGTCGGTTGGTTCTGGCGGGACTTATCCCTCCTGAATCGGCTTCGCCTCTGCCCCTGCTAGTCAGCAGCCCTCCCGGGTGCTGGTCTCCCTTTCCCCGGCAGGGACTCAACCTCCCACCAAGAAGCCGGAGGATAGGGAGACCAGGAGAGAGAAAGAAAGGCACAAGGAGAGGCAATACAAACGGCGGGCCGACACATCTGTCTCGGCCCCTCCGTCTAAGCGGGCCTCTCCTGTGGCTTCTAGCTCTCCTCCTCCTCGTCTCCATTCCCCCCGGTTCTCTCCTGGACCCGAGGAGGTGGAGACTAGTCCTCCTTTGAGGTCACCGAGGCGGCACTCTAGGTCTGCCTCGGTGGCCTCATCGAGGTCTACCTTCTCTATGTCTGAAGCGGATATGGACCGGATGATGAGGCGTTTCATCCAGGCCCAGATGCAGATGGGAGTGCTCCTGCCCCCCCCCCATCCTGGGGGGGCCTCAACCCCATGTTTCGCCCCCATAGCTCCCTCTCCGACCCGACTCCCGGGTTCGGAGCTGTCGGAGCTGGGCAGAGTTGGATCCGGGGGTGGTTCGGATCCGATTGGTCGGCGCACCTCGGATCCGATCCATCCCTTGAGTGCTTCGGGTACTTCGAACCCAACCTCTCGGAGCCGGGGGCCGAGCCTCGGATTCGAGGGAGCTGGTGTGTCTTCGGCTCCATCTAGGTCGGAGCGCACCGGTCTCTCGGATCCGACTCTGATCCATGCGTCGGATCCGAGTGGGGGTCGGCTCTCTGGGCTTAGAGAGGTCGGCTCCCCCTCGGCCTTCGACGTGGTGGAAAGGGTGCTGTTGAGGACTTCCGGACCCCCGGTCCCTGTCTCTGCTCCACCCCGCACTCCCTCGCAGCTGGGCCAGGCTCCCATCAGCCGGCCCCAGGGACAGCCAGCCTCGATGTCCCAAGTAGTTCCCTTGGAACATCTGGGTGCTGGCGAGGACTCCTCGGACAGTCCCCCCGAGGAAGTGCCTCGCAAGCGCAAGTGTAAGAGGAGGCACGTGGACTCCCCTGAGTCCATTACTGAAGACACAGACTTGGATGAAGGGGAGGGCTCCCCAAGATCACCCCCAGAGGATGTCTCATTTGGAGACATTATGGAAATGTTAAGGATCGGGGGGGTGGTCTGCCCCCAAGGCCTCCTCAGACGAGTCTTTGTTCTTGGAGACATTTGAGGCGGGCCTGTGTACCTCTTCGGTGTCCCCTCCTGCCGATCCTCTGGTGGACCTTATTGCTGACAGACCCACGCAGCAACCCTGAGGGATTGCCCGGCCGCCCATCTCTGGAGGCGGTCGGGGGGCGGTTTTCGAAGCACCTGACAACATGGGAGTCAATCACGTCAGACCGTTGGGTGCTTCGGGTGATATCCAGAGGCTATTCAATCCCCTTTCACGGAATTCCCAGATCCCGAAGCCTCCCCGATGTACCACCCGATCAAAGGGAGGCAGCAGCTATCGAGATCGCGCAGCTGCTAACAAAAAGAGCTTCCAGCGCGTCCCCCGAGATCAGACCGGATCAGGGTTTTACTCCAGGTTCTTCTTAGTGCCAAAGAAGACGGGGCACTTTAGACCGATTCTAGACCTGTCACAACTGAACCTGTCTGTAACCAAGCAAAAATTCCGGATGGTCACCTTACAATCTATCCTCCCCCTTTTGCGGGAGAACGACTGGATGTGTTCCATAGACCTCAAGGACGCGTACTACCACATTCTGATGGACAGGCGGTCCAGGAGGTTCCTTCGCTTCCGGCTGGGAGCCAGTCACTACCAGTTCAGGGTCCTTCCCTTTGGTCTCACCTCTGCCCCCAGGGTGTTTACCAAAGTACTAGCAGTGGTAGCGGCCCACCTGAGACTCCAGGGAATTCAGGTGTTTCCATACCTGGACGACTGGCTCCTCACGGCGTCAAGGTATCTGCTGTGCTCAGCCAGGGACTATTTCCTTCACATAGCCCCTCGGCTGGGCATCACCATAAACAAAGAGAAGTCTTCACTGAATCCCACACAGCTTATAGACTTTATAGGAGGAAGATTGGACACAAGAAAAATGCGGGCATTCCTCACCCCGGATCGTCTGTCCAACCTGAGGTGTCATGTCGCGGCCATCTTACGACCTGCTCTGACGGCAACTTCGGTCCTGAGGGCCCTAGGTTCAATGGGCGGCAGCCATTCCGCTTCTTCTTCATGCTCGACTACACATGCGGATTCTTCATTGGACCCTCCAGGTCCAATGGTCCCCGCTTTACTTCCCTCTCAGCAGCCCGATAGCTATCAGCAAAGCATGCAGGAGCTCCCTTTTTTGGTGGCTCCAGTCAACGGAACTCCTAACAGGGAGACCTTTCTGTGCTGCTTTCCCCCTAGCCACGGTGACCACGGACGCTCTACTCGGGTGGGGGGGACATTCAGCGGGCAGAATTGTCCAAGGCACGTGGAACAGTTCAGAGACCTCACTGCATATAAATGTCCTGAAGATGAGGGCGGTGCTATTAGCGTTGCAAGCACTACACAGCCTTCTCCCTGCAGGGACTATTGCTATCCAGACAGACAACATGTCTGTAGTCTGGTACATCAGCAAACAGGGGGGAATCAGGTTCTGTCCCCTTTGTCGAGAGGCCATGAGAGTCTGGGAATGGGCAGTCTCCACCAATCGCTTTCTTGTGGCAACGCACATTCCGGGAAGGTCCAACATCCTAGCGGACAAGCTCAGTCGCACCATTCTTTCCCCTCACGAATGGTCTCTCAACACTCTAGTAGCGAAGCAGATTTTTGCCGCCTGGGGGCAACCCTGTTGCGATCTTTTTGCTTCTCCCTCAAATGCCAAATGCGACAGTTTCTTCGCTCTATTTCCCCCATTCGGGGAATCCCCGAGAGACACCCTGGTGCATGCTTGGCCTCCCTTACGCTTACCCTCCACTGCCTCTAATGCAGAAACTTTTGCAGAAAGCTAACAGTTTGGGGAGCAAAATGATTCTCATTGCCCCGTTCTGGCCTCGTCAACCTTGGTTCCCTTTTGTGTGGTCTCACATTGAATCCGCCCTGGATTCTAGATCCAATTCCGGATCTCATCTCCCATCCTCAAGGGCTTCCAATTCCGTACCTTCACACCCTGAAATTGACAGCCTGGCTGCTCCAGTTCCATCCCTGATAAGGACTCCCGGTATCTCGTCACCAGTGAAAGCCATATTAGTGGCGGCCCATAAACCTTCCACTAGGAAGGTTTATCGAAGCAAATGGAAGAGGTTTTCTATTTGGGCAGAGGTTTTCTATTTGGGCAGAATATAACAACCTTGACCCTTTTTCTGCACCACTTTCGGCGGTACTGGACTTCTTGACAGACCTTTTTCAGCAAGGAGAAAGCTCTTCCACGGTAAAGGTACAGATGGCAGCTACTTCCCATTACCATGTGGGTCATGACTCAACACCTCTCATGGCTGCAAAAATTTGCAAAACCTTCCTCAAAGGTGCATTTCTCTTGAGACCTCCGGTTAAGGAAGCTATACCACCTTGGGACTTATCTCTAGTCCTGCAGGCCCTAACCGCTCCCCCCTTTGAGCCTGCAGCCTCTGTGGATTTGAAATACCTTTCCTGGAAAACTGCTTTCTTAGTAGCCATTACATCAGCTAGAAGAGTTTCTGAACTCCATGCTTTATGCGTCAAACCACCGTATCTTTCCTTTTTTCCTGATAGGGTTTTCCTCAGGACCAATCCTTCCTTTCTACCGAAGATTTCTTCAGAATCCAATATCAACCAATCGATTAACTTGCCAGTTTTTTTCCCCAACTATAAAAACAAAGGAAAATATAAATTACATTCTTTAGATGTTCACAGACCGCTCCGTTTCTATATTCACAGAACAGCTGGTCATAGGAAATCAGATCAACTGTTCGTCTCCTTTGCAAAATTCGCCCTGGGTAGGGCAGTCTCTAAGGTTACCCTGTCGAAGTGGATTTCTAACTGTATCTTGCAGGCTTATGACACCTCAGGAAGGCTAGCCCCTCAGAGAATTACAGCGCACTCTACCAGGGCAGTATCCACGTCTGCTGCTTTTAAATCTAGAGTGCCATTAGATGATATCTGTGCAGCAGCCACTTGGACCTCATCTCATACTTTCATCTCGCATTATAAAGTGGATGTTGTTTCCAGAGGGAGAGCATCCTTTGGCTCTGTGGTGCTCCGGAACATCCTTCCATGACGGCCGCCCAAGATTTAGGTAGCTGGGGACTCTGTCCCACAGGTTGCAGACAAATGAAGTCTGCCTACTTCAGATTAAGAAGTTATGTACTCACCATAACGTTCCATCTGAGTAGGTGACTTCATTTGGATGCAACCATCCCCCCCTCCATCCCCCTGACCTTCTTAGCAATATTAGCCCTGGTTTCCCAGGAATCTGTTTTATTAGTATTTACAGGGCAAACTCAATCTGAGGTCAGTCAGGGCTTGGCAAGGGGTTATGGGTAGAGGGAGGAGCTAGGAGCTAGGATCCTAAAGGTTTTGAACTGCCCGCTCAGATCCGATGTCGGATCCGATACCCACAGGTTGCATCCAAATGAAGTCACCTACTCAGATGGAACGTTATGGTGAGTACATAACTTCTTATTTAACGAAAGCGCTCACGTTTATACTTGTTCATTTGTGGATTTTACCATTAAAATATTTGTGGTTTCATCATCACCGGAGTGATTTGTGCCTGTGATACTCTGCCTGCCAGCACTTTTCACACTCGAACATCTACATTTATGGTAAGTGTACACAACTGTACTTTCTGCTACTCTGTTACGAAGTAACCTGTAAGCTACCTCAAGGAAGACAGTACCTGGAACTGACCCGGAACCCCCTATATATTTACGTGCTAGTGATGAAGCTTTTATCTGCAAAGCTTGTCTGTTACATCAACAGTTCAACAAAGAGCTTCAATCAGGTACAGATGTACGCAAAACGCTTTGAATGTAAAATGTATTCATGTAACAAACCCTCATCTTTTATACCTTTATAATCCTGCTGATTCATTCTGACACCGCACAATTAAGCATTTATTTTCTATCCCATCTGATTACATTTATTTGTCATATTGCTTAGTTTTTCTCATGTCTGGTACATGGTTCACAGTTTCTCACTTGCATTAGCTGCTTGAAAGAAATAATGCTTCAGATATGAACAAAAGTTTAATTTTCAAGGCTAAATTCCTGTTTGTCATACAACTGGCTCCAGTGCGTTGTGAAATCAGTATCCTTCTCTTTGTATTGTGAAACTCACTTATGGCACAGAATAATAATTCTGCAGTTGTTTCTAATAAAAGTTAAGAGTAAATGCTGTAGTGTTAACTTCAACTATAATAAATACCTGCAGTGCTAGTTTTAACTGTAATGCAGAATCGAACATATTAGTGCTGCAGAATCACACGTATTCACTACTCTGCTTGAGGGGCTCAAACCACATGCAGTCTGCAGTGGTAAAGTGTGTGGGCATCTACGTTACTCTTATAAATGGAAGGGGGCAAGAAAAGCCAGACAACTACATTTCTGTTAATCCAGCAGCAGCAGTAGAGGGCAAAGTCATAAAGAAAGAAAATGCTGATTGGGTTCATAGGTTCATAGGTTTATACTAGGCTATCTGCCCGAGGGCATTTATAAGCCTAGCCCATAGTTTTTTGTGGCTTACGCCACCCCTTAGTTTGGAGAAACTATGCCCATTATTTAGCTGTGCCTCTGTCGAGCAGTGACACTGAGGTAACCCCTGGGGTGTATCTGCGATCTCCCATCCATTGGTCAAGATTCCTCTTGAACAAGGCCAGTGAGGTGCTCTGCCTCACATAAACCGGGATTTTGTTCCACAGCATAGGGAGTCTTTGAGTGATGAATCTATCCCTCCAGCACATCCTGTTAATAACCGTGTCGAGGTTTAAGTCACCCGCCCTTGTGGCTCTGAGGGATCTAGATTTTTTGAGATGAAGCATATTCATCAAATCTGGGTTTGACATGGCCTTGTATGTCAGGCATAGGTCACCTCTGAGCAAGCATATAACTGGAGTTCTTTCAGTCGTGCAGCATAAGACAGATTTCTGAGACCCTTTATCCTTTTGGTGAGGATCTTTTGTGGCCTCTCGAGCTGCTGCAAGTGTCGGGTCAGATACATTCGAATGGGGCATTGTACTCGATCATTGGTCTGATGAGTATAGGGAGACTATGACTTCCCTTGATCTAGATGTGAATCCCTTTATGATAAGGTGGGCAATGTAGAAGGTCTTCCTAACTACTTTAGCAATATGAGTGTCAATGAAAGGCTACTGTCAACCTGGGTTCCCAGGTCCCTAATAACTTCTTCTGTGTTCAGGGATTGCCACCTATATGGTAGCTAGGGTAACCTTATTTTTCCCGAAGGGTATGACTATGCATTTCTTGGCATTTAACTTGAGGCCATGGCTCTGGCACCAGTTATCCGTTTCTGTGAGACCCTTCTGAAGGATGTCTGTGTCGGATGTGTTCTAGTTTGCAGTCATCTGCGAACTTTGTCAGCCATAACCCTGCTGTGTTTGCTTGTACTTCAGAAAAGTAGATGCCAAACAAGAGTGGGCCCAGGACTGAGCCCTGTGGGACACCACTTGTGACAGGCTTAGAGTCTGACATGGCGCCCGCAACTCTGACACTGTGGGTTCTGTCACTCAGCCAGTTTGCAACCCATCTTGTAATGTATGGGTTTACATTTAAGTTGATGAGTTTTTCAATGATACCCGAGTGGGGTATTCTATCGCAGGTCTAGGTAGGCTGTATGGACTGCCTTTTCAATGGCCTTGGTGACTGTTTCAAAAGTCAACCAAGTTTAAAAGGCATGATCTGCCTTTGACAAAGCCAAACTGGGTTGGATCCAAAGTCTGCAAATTCCTATGTCTTTATTTATGAGATCCATTATGATCCTTTCCATGGCTTTGCAGATCAGGCTTGTCAAGCTAATGGGACGGTAATTTCCAGGGTCGGTGGAGGCACCGCCTTTGTGGACTGGGACCACAGTCGCCAGCGCCACTCCTGAGTGCGTGATCGGAGGTGAGACTAAGATTAAACAGCTGTCCTAACTGTGGGTTTAATTCCTCGTTGAGTTCATGGAGCACACAGGACACCATCAGGTCCCATGGATGCTGTGTTCTTTGAGAGCAGTTCTCACCTGAGCGTTGGAGATGTTTGGGGGGCTACAATCATTTGGTATAGATATCTCTTCATTAGGCGGGGAGGGTGGGGAGAAGTTTGCACTGAACCTGTCAGCCAGTATGTTGGCAATGTCTGTAGGATCAGTAATCTTCACATCATTTTGAACTAGTTCTGAACATATCTGGGAGTTTCCTCCTAGGTTTCTGACATAGCTAAAGAATGCTTTATGGTTGTCTTTAGAGTCCTTAGCTATTTTTCTCAAAATTAGCTTTGGATGATTTTATGAGAGCTCTTAGCTTTTTACTTATAGTGATCAGTGTCTTACCTTTTAAGGATTTTGCTCTATCTTGTAGTAGCTTTCTCCTTTTATTGTAGAGTTTGTTTGTGGCTGGGGTCCACCAGACTGGACGCTTGCCTTTGGTACAAAGAGTCTTTGTTTTACTTGGGATTGCCTGATCCATGCAGCCTGCAGGTGCTGGTAGAAGGCATTTGTAAGTGATTCAGCGGTTTGAGTAATGTTAACCGCTCAGGGGCCTTAAAGGAGACCACACTAGTCTTTAGAAGTGTGAGAAGTTCTTTACTGTGGTCTTTTTCATTTGGATGAGGACCTCCAGCGAGATTAGTTTGTGATCAGATCTCACCAGTGAGGGGTATACTTCTGGCGTTGAACATTGTGCTCCCATGTTCGTGATGATGAGATCAAGTATGTTCTCTCCTCTTGTGGGGATGGTGACTAGTTGTTCCATGGCATTTGAGTTTATGAATTCCAGGAACTTTTGGGCTAGAGTGTTTGGGCTTGAGTAGTGTTCCCAGTCTATATTAGGGTAGTTGAAGTCACCTAGTATGATGGTGTTCGAGATACATTTATCCTCCAGTGTTTTCAGGAAGGCCATGTGAGGTTCCTGAGTTTGTGGCCTGTAACATGCTACAATTTGCAGAGCAGACTTGCCTATGGTTAATTGCACCTGGATGGTTTCCAATGCATCGTGCGATGCCACCAATCTTGAGGTGTGGGTGTCCTTGATGAATATGGATACCCTCCTCCTTTCTTGGTATTGTCCGGGTTTTGTGGCGAACGCATGATATGAGGTAAAACCTGATAGTGCTGGGGTGCTCTCAGGAGCCTTGAACCAGGTTTCTGTCACAGCACAGACATCGATGTTCTCCATACTGAGAAGGGCCTCGTGCATCTTGAGGTTGAGACTTCTGGCATTGAGCAGCATTACCCTTAGTTTTTTTTTCTTTGTTTTGTTCTAGGGTGGTAGGTTTAGAATTTGAGCCTTGCCTAAAAAAGGCACTATGGGGTGGCAAGAGCCTTTGCCAAAATCCGGAATCCCAGGGGTGACAAGTGCAAGCCGTCCCTTGCAAAGCAGCGTGGCTTGTCCAGCATGTCATCCCAGGCAGACAGACATTGGATCCCCTTTGAATGACACCAGAGTTTAACCCAATTGTTAAAGCTGATCATCTTATCTCTGTATTGTGGCATCATTCTTGGTGAAGGTAGGATACTGCTCAAGGTCAGGGTCATACCTGCCTGGGCTACATAATCAGAGAGCTCCTCTGTCTCTTTTCATGTAGTCCAGGTCTCAGGTCGTTTACACCAGCGTGGACAATGATTGAGTCGTACTTGTACCTGCTGTTGAGAGACCTGAGTGCATGCGTTATGTGGCGGATTCTAGCACCCGACAGGCAGCTTACTGTGACCCTCTCCTTACTCAGTCTGGTGAGCGGGACGTCAGTGTGTCTGACTATGGAGTCACCAATGACTAGTGTGTCTGGCATAGTGTTTGGCTGTCATTTGATCCTGATGCAGTCGTTTGACCTACTTGTGTGATCTTGACTTCACTATATCCTGTCTGACTCAGTCACTCACAGGCGACATTACGAAAATTGCAGGGTTTAGGAGCATGTAACTAACCAGACATGCAGCTAGAAATGTCCTAAAGGTTCATACCCCCCAAAAAAATTATTGGTATAAAAACCTTAACTGCCAAGACAGACTTCTCATAAGGAGATCTGTGTCTTGCTTTCTCTGCCATCAAAGACTCTACCCTCCTGGATCTTGTGTGCCTCTGTAAGGTAGCCAGAACCACAACACTGAAAGTAAGTATGTAAACCACTAGCAACACACAAATGCAGCATTGTGGAAGGATATATGTATTTTCCTGCTGCTGTTCCAACTCTGAAAAGTTGTTCTGTATACATTAAACAAAGTGACACTGTCACGTCCTTCATGAAGTAGAAGCTAGAGGATTGATGGGTATCCAGAAGTATGTGCCTGACCTGACTTGTTTTTCCTTCCTGGAATTTGTAAGTGCATCTTGAGGATGTGTATTGGCAAGGCACGGATGGTCTCTTGACTTATTTCCCTTGTTCACCCTAATGATGCTGTGATCTAAGCTAATAAGGGGAAGCATAGTCATATTGCTGTACAGAGAATGTGATGCAGTTGACCTTAAATGGATGCATGATTCTCTCTGATTTACATTCCAGAGAATGGAGCGAGTTGGCACACTTGAACCATTCGTGCAGTCTTTTCTGGAAGCTGTAGATTAAGTAGGTCAATTCTGGTCTATGTCTTCCCAATAGTGAGTCATGCTGGAGGCAGTCATATTTGGTGTTTGTAAGAACGTGGGTCCTTTCTGAATTATTAGTACAGCAGGGTAAGGAGAGGTAATGGTGGACACACATGCTGCATCTGTTGGTATGGGTGATTCCTGTATTTCTCCTGCCAATTCCCATTGATTCAGACCTCTAACAAAATTTAAGCAAGAAAGGCCTAAACAAACTCTCTCTACCCTTTGGTGACTGAAAGGGATTCAGGTCCTTGGTGATCCAGGAAAACCCTTTTATTGTTGCACATCAATTTTCCCTTTGGTTTGATCAACAAAGGGCTCCATGTCATGGCCTGGCTACTGACACACACCACATGATCCCTTGAGACTCCCCAGTAGGTGTTTTAGAAGTGAAAAAAAAAAACATTCAGAGGGTTTGTGCTTCCAAGATGAAAATGATTCTCCATTTTGATGTAGCAATAGTCTGTACTGCCTCCAACATTCATTACCCAGGTAGTCTTAATTTATTATTCATAATCCTTTATAAAAATGAAAACAAATATACAACTGAAAAGTTTGTAAGTATAGCTATAGTGATTAAAATGCAAATTGAAGAAAAAAAGAGAAGCAACATAAAAGAATAGTGCATACATCCCCAAAATGTTTGAACACGAAGGAAGAGTAAGAAAAAATATGTCTAGCTTAATAGATTTGTTTGAATTTGTATCTTAAAAATTTCAACATATTCAAGTAATACTTCCACTGATGTTTTAGCCGAAATTTGGTCAATTTGTTAGATTCCTGTTTTGACACTATGCAACATATTGTTGCCGCTGAAGCAAACAGCAGCTTCCTTCTATGTATAGTGTCTACAGAATCCACAGTATCTAACAACAGGATTGATGCTTGAAAAGAAAGCTTAACCAACCAAATTTCATTGACTATGGCAAAAGTTCTTTTCCATATTCATTAGTGTTTTCACTGGGCTAGAATCTACCATTGCTAGAATCTCCTTGTGTTCTGACTGAGTGTACTTCAAAAACAAACTGGAAATATAGAGCTGATAAGTATATTTTTGGCACTTTTTAACTGTTCAGAGTTCTGCACTGTCTTAATTTTTGCTTGACTGAATTATTTATATATTTCCTGGCATTGTTTTTTGATACTTTAAATGCCTCCATATTGATTTTTTCTTAATTTACTGCTTTCTGCACTTGTTTTTAGTGATTTTTCAATTAAATTGCATTTATTTAAACTGTATTTGCTTTAATATTGCTGCACACTCTTGTGGTAGCTTTAACTGCATTTGAATTGTTTTAGTGCTGTTTTAGCTGCTTTTCTATAAAAAATAAATAAATAAAAATAAAAAAGTTCTAAGCGTGTTTCCTGCCTTTCCTGTAACTAGTCTAGTCTAGATAACAGATTTGCTGTATACAGAACTGTTTGTAAGCTTCTGAGCCCACCTCAAGCCTTTCTGTGTTGGAGAGAAGCCTTCTAGCTTATCAGTGGGAGTGGTAAGCACTAGGTATCCTATCTACCACAAGAGGAGTGGTTTCTGGCCCAGAAATTGTAGTTTATTGGCCGTTTGGGCAGTTTTTCCATCCCTTTCAACTTTCTGGTTTAAAAGCACACGTTTGCACTTGTTCAAGCTTCGTGTAGTGGCGCCCAGCTGAGGTAAACTATTACTGGAGCCAGAAAGTCTGCTTTTCAGTTTTTCCCGTAGATCTTGCTAGCTCTTTCTCTCTCTTGCACTGCAAGTAGTGTAATCACTTTGCACTTAAACAGGTGATCTGAAGTAGGGACTTCATTTGTCAGCAACCTGTGGGTCTTGGATCCAATATCTGATCCGAGCCGGCAACTTGTTTCATAGCTAATGGATCCGAGCTCCTAGCTCCTCCCTTCACCCATAATCCCCTGCCAACCCTCCATGACCTCAGATCTAGTTTGCTGCGCTTGTGGATGGCTGGATTCCTTTGAGCTCTAGCGAAATCGTCAGTTAAGTGTGTTTTTAGTCACTTTTCTCTACAGTTAAATTTAAAAAAGTGTGTAAGAGTCAGGTTCCCTGTAATTTTTATTTATTTTTTTACATAATTTTCCCTCCCTTCGCTGCTCGTTAGTGAGTGTGTGTGTGTTTTTGTTTTTGGGGCCTATGTGTTTGTGTAGCACTCCTTTTTCTTCAAAGTATGGCTGAGGCCCCAAAAGCCATTTTTTCTAAATGTACCGAGTGTGGCCATAAGCTCTCCCCCGGCTGATGGCCACACTCTGTGCGTTCGGTGCCTTGGGGTTGAACACCTCACCTCAGGCTGTACCATTTGTGCAGCATTCATCCCCAGGGCACTGAAAGAGCGGAGGTCGAAGCTGGTCCTGGCGGGACTTTTGCCCCCAGACTCTGCTGTGGCCTCCGCTGCTCCCGTGGCACTACCACAGGCTGTGGTCATTGCCACTCCTGCCCCCCTTCCTCCGGCCGGGACTCAAATTCCCACTAAAGCGCCGGAGGACAGGGAGGCTAGGAGGGAGAAATAGAGGGAGAAGCACCACAAACAGCGGGCCGAGGCCTCCGCTTCGGCCCCGCCAGCTTATCGGGCTTCTCCCTCCACTGCTTCTGTGTCTCCTCCTCCTCGGCTCCGATCTCCTTGCTTCTCTCCAGGGTCCGAGGAGGAGGAGGCCCGATCTCCATCGAGGTCAGAGGCAGCATTCCAGGCCTGCCTCGGTGGCCTCGTCGAGATCAACTTTCAGCATGTCAGATGCAGACTTGGACCGGATGATGCGAAGATTCATCCAGGCCCAGCTGCAGATGGGAGTGCTCTTGCCTTCCCCCCTTCGGGGGGGAGCTCGACACCCTTTTTCGCTCCAATTGCTCCTTCTCCGACCCGCTACCCGGGTTTGGAGCCGGGGTTGGGTCGGCGCCGACAGTACTTGTTACTTCGGGTCCGACCCTGCCCTCGAGTCTGTTGGATCCAACCTCTCGGAGCCGTGGCCCGAGCTTCGGATCCGAGGGATTCAGTGTGCCTTCGGCTCCGTCCAGGTCAGAGCGCACTGGTCCTTCGGATTCGATGGTCTTGGTGCCGGCTCCGATCACTTCATCGGATCCGAGTGGGAGCCGGCTCTCGGAGCCCAGTGAGAGCGGTTCCCCCTCGGCCTTCGATGTAGTGGAGAGGGCTCTGTCGAGAGCATCCGGACCCCCGGCCCTTGTCTCAGCTCCACCCTGCACTCCCTCTCTGCTGGGCCAGGCTTCCATCACCCGGCCTCAGGGACAGCCTGCTTCAATGTCCAAGGTTCTTCTATTGGAACAGGTTGTTGCTGGCGAGACCTCCTCGGACAGCCCCCCCCCCGAGGAAGTGCCTCGCAAGCACAAGTGCAAGAGGAGGCACGTGGACTCCCCTAAGTCCTTAACTGAGGACACTGACTTGGATGAAGGGGAAGGCTCCCCAAGATCACCCCCTGAGGATGTCACCTTTGGAGACATCATGGAGATGCTGAGAAAAAGGAGTGCTACACAAACACATAGGCCCCAATATTCCTCCGAAGAGTCCGTGTTTCTGGAGGCATTCGAAGCAGGCCCATCTACCTCTTGGGTGTCCCCTCCAGCCGACCCCTTGGTGGACCTTATTACCACCAGGGCGTGGAAGGACCCGGACACCGTGGAGCCAATCCCCAAACGCCCAGACAGGATACTAAGCCCCCCCCACAGACCGGTCATGCTGGAGCAAGGATCCCCCATAGATGCCATGTTGACGGCGGCAGCCACGAAGAGGGAACTAGCTCAGGAGAGCCCCTCAGTCCATCCACTGAGCAAGGAGTCCCACTCGATGGACCGCTTAGGGAAGTGAGTTTTTAGTTCAGCGACATTTTCGGTAAGGTCTCTGAACTATATGGCACATGTCATCAGGATGCAGCGGGATCTTATCAAAGAATACACTGCCTCCCCCCCCTGAGTCCATGTCGGCGGAGGACAAACAATTGTACTCCACCCGAATGGCCACTCAGATCTATTTCAAATACCTCTATGCGGCTATTGTCCCATGCCACCGAGGGAGCCGCTAGAGCTAGCGGAGCAGGCCTAGTCATGAGATGTCAGGCCTGGCTCTGTCATTGTGACTTTGCGGAGCCCTTTAAAGCGTCCTTTGCTAACGCCCCTTTCGATGGTTCTGCCCTGTTTGGCAAAACGGTTCGTGAGACACTTGTCCAGAGCGAGAAGGATGGGAAGACGTTGTCTGCCATCGGAGTCCGCTTCTCTGCTCCCCAGCGGTCCTTTTCGAAGAACCAAAAGGGTCAGAAGAAGATGTGGTTCCAGAAATCGCAATATTCCCAACCCGCTCCGGACAACCAGTCCTTCCGTGGCAGAGGGGGACAGGGAGGATGCCGCCCCAGGGGCAGAGGGGCTCTGAGGAGCTTTGGGTCCAGCGAAACTTTCTCTGACTGGCCCACGCAGCAGCCCTGAAGGGTTACCCAACTGCTCCACTCTGGAGGCAGTCGGCGGGCGCTTCTCGGAGCACCTAGCGGCATGGGAGTCCATCACGACAGACCGCTGGGTGCTTTGAATTATATCCAGAGGATACAAAATCCCATTACTTCATGTCCCCAAATTCAAGAACCTCCCCGATATACCACCTGATCAGAGGGAGGCTGCAGCCGCAGATATTCAGCAGCTGCTAAGAAAAAGAGCCATCCAGCCCGTCCCCCAAGACCAGCTCGGATTAGGGTTCTACTCCAGGTTCTTTTTGGTGCCAAAAAAGACGGGGGACTTGAGACCGATTCTAGACCTGTCCCATTTGAACCTGTCAGTAACCAAGGAAAAATTCCGAATGGTCACTCTTCAATCTATTCTTCCCCTTCTAAGGGAGAACGATTGGATGTGCTCTATAGACCTCAAGGATGCGTACTACCACATTCTAATGGACAGACAATCCAGGAGGTTCCTCCGCTTCCGGCTGGGAGCCAGTCACTACCAGTTCAGGGTCCTTCCCTTTGGCCTCACCACAGCCCCCAGGGTGTTCACCAAGGTATTAGCAGTGATTGCGGCCCACCTGAGACTCCAGGGAATACAGGTCTTTCCATACCTGGACGACTGGCTCCTGACCGCCCCAACAAGCTATCTACTTTGCTCAGCCAGAGATTTCTTTCTCCGCCTAGCCCCCCCAGTTAGGCATTACCATCAATGCCGACAAATCCTTTCTGGTCCCGACACAAGTCATAGAATTCATAGGAGCCAGAATAGACACCAGAGATCTACGAGCCTTCCTGACATCGGAACGACTACGAATTTGCAACTTCATGTGCGGGCCATCCTCCAGACAGAAACTCCACCGGCGGAATTGGCCCTGAGGGCGCTGGGCACCATGGCAGCAGCGATAACGCTCCTTCCATGCGCCCGCCTGAACATGCGGGTACTGCAGTGGACCCTTCTAGTACAATGGTCCTTTCTGTCTCTTCCTCTCCATCACCCCATCGCTATTAGCAAGGCTTGCAGGAGGGCTCTATTATGGTGGCTCCGTGCTCCGGATCTCCATACGGGCCGACCCTTCTGCACCTCTCCCCCTCTTGCCACGGTGACCACGGACGCCTCCTGCCTCGGGTGGGGGGCATTATTCAGGCAGGACCGTCCAAGGCACGTGGAACGATACAGAGACCTCCCTGCATATCAACGTTCTGGAGATGAGAGCGGTGCTTTACGCGTTGCAAGCACTTTAGAATCTCCTCCCTGTAGGAACGATTGCAATTCAGTCGGACAACATGTCGTTTGTCTGGTACATCAACAAACGGGGGGAACCAGGTCTTACCCTCTATGCCGCAAAGCCATGAGAGTGTGGGAATGGGCGATTTCCACCAACCGCTTTCTGATTGCAATGCACATTCCGGGGCAGGCCAACATCCTAGTGGACAAACTCAGCCGCACCCTTCTTACCCCCTACGAGTTGTCTCTCAACCCACTAGTAGCGAAGCAGATATTCGCAATATGGGGGCAACCCTGCTGCAATCTTTTTGCCTCTCCCTCAAACACCAAATGCGGCAATTTCTTCACTCTGATTCCCCCTCCAGGGCAAACCCCAAGAGATGCTCTGGTGCATGCTTGGCCATCCGGTCTATTTTATGCCTATCCTCCTCTATCCCTGATGCTGCAGCTCTTACAGAAAGCCTCGCGGTTGGGGAGCAGGACGATACTCATTGCCCCATTCTGGCCTCGGCAAATTTGGTTCCCTTACCTGTGGTCTCACCTAGTGAATCCCCCTTGGATTCTGGATCCCAGTCCGGATCTAATCTCCATCCGTCGGGCTTACCCACCCCAAATCTGGACAATCTGAAGCTGACGGCTTGGTTGCTCCAGTTCCACAACTAGTTAGGACTCCCGGTATCTCTTCATCAGTCAAAGCCATCCTCGTGGCAGCGCATAAACCTTCCACCAGGAAAGTGTACCGCAGTAAATGGAAAAGTTTCTCCGTCTGGGCGGAGCATCATAATCTAGATCCCTTTACGGCTCCTCTTCCATCCATGTTAGACTTCCTAACCGAACTTTTTCAGGAAGGCGCTAGTTGCTCAACTGTCAAAGTGCAATTGGCTGCCATCTCCCATTACCATGTGGGACATGACACAGGGCCCTTGATGTCAGCCAAATTGTGTAAAACCTTTCTCAAGGGCACCTTTTTGCTTAGACCCTATAAAAGAAGCCGTACCCCCTTGGGATCTTTCACTAGTTCTTCAAGCCCTGACTGCTCCACCATTTGAACCTGCTGCTTCAGTGGATCTCAAATACTTGTCCTGGAAAACAGCATTCCTTGTAGCCATTACTTCAGCGAAAAGAGTTTCGGAGCTTCAAGCTCTTTCTGTGAAACCTCCTTACTTGATCTTTCATCTGGACAGAGTGTACCTCAGGGCCAAATCCCTCCTTCCTTCCCAAAATAGCATCAGAAACCAATATAAATCAATCCATAAATCTACCGGTCTTCTTTCCTAAATATCAGAATAAAGGAGAGTACAAGCTGCATTCATTAGATGTTCATAGGCAGCTGCGTTTTTATACTCGTAGAACAGCTGGTCACAGGCAATCCGACCAGCTGTTCATTTCCTTTGCCAAATTTAATTTGGGGAAAGCAGTATCAAAAATCTCCCTGTCACACTGGATTTCCCAATGTATCCTGTTAGCGTACCAAGCTTCTGGGAGACCCGCACCTGAAGGAGTTCACGCACATTCCACTCGTTCCATCTCTACTTCTGCGGCCTTCAAATCTAGAGTTCCATTGGATGATATTTGTTCGTCAGCCACTTGGGCCTCATCTCATACCTTTATTAACCACTACAAACTGGACGTGATTTCTAGAGGGAGGGCATCTTTTGGCTCTGCGGTGCTCCGCAATATCCTTCCATGATGGCCACCCAAGATTCAGGTAGCTGGGGACTCTGTCCCCCAGGTTGCTGACAAATGAAGTCCCTACTTCAGATTAAGAAGTTATGTACTCACCATAACGTTCCATCTGAGTAGGTGGCTTCATTTGTCTGCAACCATCCCCCCCTCCTTCCCCCTGGCCTTCAGTGGATCTATGTGAGTTGGAATACCCTTTTTGGGTACATATAGAGGGGCAAACTAGATCTGAGGTCATGGAGGGTTGGCAGTGGATTATGGGTGAAGGGAGGAGCTAGGAGCTCAGATCCATTAGCTATGAAACAAGCTGCCAGCTCAGATCCGATATCGGATCCAAGACCCACAGGTTGTAGACAAATGAAGCCACCTACTCAGATGGAACGTTATGGTGAGTACATAACTTCTTATTTATAGCTATTATTGTAGCACACCTAAGTGCCATCAGCACTAGTCGTTCTTCACGGAAATAGCTCCAGTTCTTAGTTGTTATGACCACCCCTCCTGGCATGGCATGATTAAAGGGCAGTTCCTGTGCTTTCTCCTATAAACCAAGTGCACTTGGGCGTTTTGAGGCAGTGTAGCAACTACCTCATGTACACAGACAACCCTCTCCTCTTACCTCCCAACACTCAGACTTGTGAGAGATGCACTTATATCACCAAATTGGAAGCTTTGCACTCTTCAGCCAAGACTGGACTTAGCTGGTCAAGAGGAGAAGGTCAGTACCTGCACCACGCCACATGGAACACGTAGCCCTACAGAACACCCACCATCAGAGCTCTCACATAAAAACACAAACCACACACCCACCTTCACGGAGGCTGTCAGAAATTTACCCACACAGCAGAGACCTCCGAGACAGAAACGCACTCGACCACCACAACACAGCACAAAAAACAGGACACATAGCTCACCTCCGCAGTGTGCCTCTCAACCTAAGCCTCTAAGGCTAAACACCTTGCCCAATACACTAATCATAGGTGACTCAGTAGTGAGGCACACAGATGTCTCACTCACTAGGTTGAATAAGGAGACGGTAACAGTCAGCTGTGTATCAGGTTCCAGAATCCGACACATAACACACACACTCAGGTCACTCCACAACAAGTACAAGTATGACTGTGTCATTGTCCTTGTGGGTGTGAATGACCTGAGACGCACCTCCATGGACTACATGAAAAGAGACATGGTGGAGCTCTTGGTTTATGTGGCCCAGGCAGTTATGACACTAGCCCCGAGCAGTATCCTACCATCACCCAGAATGGTACCGCAGTACAAAAAAAAAATGATTGACTTCAACAATTGGCTAAGTTTCTGGTGTCATTCTAAGGGGATCCAGTATCTGTCTGCTTGTGATGACATGGTTGACAGACCTCAGTGCTTTGCCAGAGATGGCCTGCAACTGTCACCCCTGGGTTTCCGGGTACTGGCTAAGGCTCTTGCCACCCTTATAGTGCCTTTTTAGGTGGTGTTCCAAAGACCAAATTGCCACCATAACAGCTATAAATAAATTCAGTCTGAGGGTCATGCTGCTCACCGATAGAAGTCTAAATCTCAAGATGTACTCGCTCGAAGCACTCCTCAAAATGGAGAACATCGTCATTTGTGTTGTAACAGAGACCTGGTTTAAAGTGGCAGAAAGCACCCCTGCGCTACCAGGCTATCACTCATTCCACACCTTTTGGCCCTGAAACATGGACCGAAGCTCCAAAGGCGGTGATGTCTCCATATTCATAAAGGATATGCACACCTCCAAACTAGTAGCCCAGCATAACGCATCTGAGATACTTCAGATGCAACTAACATTGGGTAAGACGGTGGACCAGGTCATAGCCTGCTGTAGGTCCCCAACCATGTCCCTAGATTCTCACTCCATGTTCCTAATCATCCTGGAATCTATCAAGGTCCAACCCAACACACTCTTACTAGGAGACTTCAACTACCCCTCCATCAACTGGGAAAACTACTGAAGCACCAATATAGTGACCCAGGGCTTCCTGGAATTCAGTTCCAATGCCCTGGACCAGCTTATTCTGATCCCCACTAGAGGAAGCAACATCCTTGACCTGGTTATTACTAACATGAGCGACCGTTGCTCTACACCAATAGTCAGTCCCTTCCTGGTCAGATCAGACCGTAAACTAATCACCATGGAAATCTACATCTCGCCCTCACCCCTGCAAAGGTAACCACCTCTCCAAAGCTGACTTTGGACTCCTAAAAACAGAGGTGGCTAACTTCACGGCACCCATGCCAATGGAAAATCGCAGCATGACTGCCGAATTATACACCAGTGCACTGTATGAACATGTACATAAATGCATGGAACTAGCCATACCCAACAGAACCAAGATGCTGCTCTCCAAAAAAAAAAAAAAAAAAAAGTCAATCTGGTGGTCCCCTGCAATTAATAAACTCTACAACAGAAGGAAGAAACTGTTGCAGAAAAAAGTGAAGTCCCAGGACTGGAAAAACTCCCTTATTAGCCTCAACAAAAAGTTGAGATCCCTCATCAAATCCTCTACAGCCAGCTATGAAGGCAGAATTGTGGCAGATACTAAAAACAAACACAAAGCCTTCTTTAGCTATATCGAGAACCTCCACGGCAGTACCCAGATTTGCTCTGAGTTACTGCACAATTGTACCTCCTATACTGAACCAGCAGATATTGCCAACATACTGGCTGACAGATTCAGTGCCAGCTTTACCCCCCCCCCCCAAAGGACCAGTCGCAATACCAGAATAATGCTAGGAATCCAGCATTACTGCAGCACAGGTTAAAGCTGCATTGCCTGAAGCCAAGAATACAGCTTCCATGGGACCCGATAATATCCCTGGCTGTGTTCTACATGAACTACAAAGTGAACTGGCACCACATCTGTGTATCCTGTTCAGTCACAGCCTCACCTCGGCTTTGTCTTTACCGAATGGCGCACTGCTACAGTCAACCCTCTCCATAACGGTGGAGCGACTACAGACCGTGGGGAATTATCACCCCATTATCCTGACAAGTCTGATGTGTAAAGCTATGGAGCGTGTCATCATGGACGTGATTAACAGAGATATAGGAAACCTCCAAACTCTAGACCCCATGCAGTTTGGCTTTGTGAAAGGGAGGTCATGCCTGCTCAACCTGGTTGACATCTTTGAGTCGGTCACCAGAGCTGTGGATGAAGGTAAGGCAGTGCATACAGACAGACTACCTCTATATGGCCAAGGCCTTTGATACCATTCCTCACTCAGGAATTATTGATAAACTCACCAAACTCTGCATCAGCCCCTATATCACTAGGTGGATTGCAAATTGGCTCACAGACAGAGAACACACAGTGTGAAAGTAGCGGACTCCAAGTCAGAGTGCCGACCAGTCATGAGTAGAGTCCCACAGGGATCGGTAGTCGGTCCTCTCCTGTTCGGCATCTACTTCTCAGAAGTCCAGGCCAACACAGAGGGACACTGGCTGACCCACGTTCGCAGATGACTGTAAACTGGGAGCCATTATTAACTCCCCAAGTGATACAAACATCCTACAGAAAGCCTCACTGAGACCAATGACTGGTGTCAAAACCATGGCCTTAAGCCTAACGCCAAAAAATTCGTCATCATCCCCTTTGGTAAAAACTCAGTTCCCACTAATTACTACATCGATGGTAGCCCACTGAACACTGAAGGCATTATAAGAGATCTGGGGACGCAGGTTGACAGCAACCTGTCCTTTGTCCACCACATTGCCACTGTGGTCAGAAAGTCCTTCTATATGGCACATCTCATTACCAAGGGTTTTGCAGCCAGGAAGAAAGAGGTCATAGTCTCTCTCTACTCTTCCCTCATTAGACCAGTCATCGAGTTTAACACCCCATTTACCATGTACCTCACTAGACACCTGTAACAGCTGGAGTGGCCACAGAACTACTTCACAAATAGGATACTAGGTGTTAAACACATGTCCTACACAGACTCAAAAGACTCCAGCTATTCTGTGTCTCATATCGCCTACTTAGAGACTATCTTTGCTTGACTTACAAAGCCATGTCTGACCAGCTCTGTTAGAAATGCTACATCTAAAGAAATCCCAATCCCTCCTCACCACACGCTCCAGAGACCTCAACCTCATTACCACAGTCAACAGAACATGCTGGAGGGACAGGTTCCTCACCCAGAGACTGTCCATGCTCTGGAATAGACTTCCAGTACATGTCAAGCAGAGCACTTTGCTGTCCCTATTCAAGAGAAATCTTGATGAGTGGATGGATAATAGAAAGTTCACCCCAGGGATCACTCCAGTGGCTCAACTTGATAGAGGCACTGGGAACTAACATCCGGTGTCACGATGCCAGTGGACTTCTGTGGGCTAGGCTTGTAAAGGCTCCAGGGCCATTAGCCTAGTACACACCTATGAACCTCTGAACCTATTCCAGAAAACCGTGAAATAGATCTGGTGGTTTATTGCAACTATGCTTTACTTAAGATACATGTGTGTATCTTCATGTGAGACCAGCAGTGTACTTGACATTATTTTGTAGAATCACTATCAAGAGAAACCTCCACAGGAAACGATCCATTATTACTAATGACAGACGCAATGTTTTTTTTTGAGATGTGAATAGCTGGGTATTTGTTCGGAGTTTTTTTTTTTTTTTTTTTTTTTTTTTTTTGCAGGTTAATTGATGTTGCATTCTAATCGTCTGTGTCAAGGATGGCCTGAGTTGTCAAGCAGTTGTCATATTTTGCCTGTAATGGGGAATATTGCCATGCATTGTCTTGAATTCTTTATTGACTGGCAATCAGTTAAACAACAGCTAACTTTCAGAACATTTTGACTTGCAAGCAGTTAGACAACAGCTAACTTTCAGAATAAAATGTAAGAGTTCAAATTTGGTCTCTGGTCTTCAACAGTGCCTTCCAGTTTTACACGCAAGAAGGAATTTTTTTCCCCCTTCAGCTTCATTGTCTCTAGCTACTGCAGTGCCTTGTCCATCATGAGGTCTGCCAGCCTCTTTTACTGCCCAAGATGGTCTCCTTTCTAAGATTGCATCCAGCACAAAACCTAAGAGCATGTTTGCTGGATATTGCCACTGCTTTCACTGGAGTTTTTTTTTCCATTTATGAACTAACCCTTGGCATCCTTGCACTCATATGTTCTCTTGTTACATTTGAGGGCTACTCCCCTATGTGGGCCACACCTCTCTACATGGAATGCTATCCCTCCCTGTCAGCATGTTTGGCACTGTAGCCATTAATCAAACCTGGGCTGCCTAGACCATAGTTAGTGCTTTATAAATCTATACCAAGGCATTGGCCTACTAGAAGAAATTCTTTTAGAGAAGATTAGATCTGTCATTTTGAATGCCAGCTCATTGCATTTCATGAAGCAGTTGTTATGTTGCTAATAATCTACAGTACATTAAAACACAAGTATAATGTGTTCTGGCTAAATGATGGATACAATACAAGCAGTATTGAAATGTCAAGGTAAGTCAAATACCATATCAAAAACACATGTTTCAAGGTCGTTTTGGTGTCATCCAGTATGGGAGTGGTGGTTTAATAGAATCCTACTAGAAGTGGAAAAACGTATGCTAGTAGAAATGCTAACTAGCTGGCCAGATTTTTGGCCAGATATGCCTACATTTCCATTGATTTTCTCCTGATTTTCATTGTTTTGCTGGTTGAGAGGTATACCTCTCAACTGTATCACTTTGATGGTACATTGATGTTCTTCGTGTTTCAACATTGCAGTCATCACATTTGGGTTATCTGCTTGCAGTATCCCTCAGTCAGCCTGATTAACAAAGTCTTGGGTCCTGCGTTGATTGCTGTCCTTCTTCCATTAAGTCAGGTCATCAAGGTTATAAAACATGCAGCCGACGCCATTACATCAGTCTTTCTTGCCGTGCGGTGCCCGAAGCAGAAGCAGTTTGCAAGTACCGGTCAGCTGACTCCTGAAATTTTCATTTTTGAGTTTCAGAACCAAAGTCTTCAACCTAAAGCTAAGTACCCCGTTAGGGAAACTTTTTCTTGCTCCTTACCAATGTCAGTAAAAGTTAATAATTGTATTACTTGTGGAAAGCAAATACCTCATAAGGATTTTCATTCGTACTGTATTCCTTGCCTAGGCCCTGACCACGACGTACCTTGTTGTCGGTTTTGTGCTAAATTTAATCAATGCACTATTAAGCGTCTGTATATTTTTGCTTCAAAATATTTTGGCTCAAGATTTAACTATTCAGAAATGTCGTTGGTTAGCAATCCGACTACCGGAATACACAAAAAACGCAAAGAAAAAGACAGACAGACCGTCGAGGTCCAAAACTGATGAAACTTCTCCTAAGCCAGTCGCTGGTTCGCCGGTACTCAGTGAGGTGCTTTCACAGCCCCTAATACCCTCTACTTTTGATTCGTAGGCCTCTACTGAGACCCATTTGGAGTCCGGTATGTCGTGAGATACTTTTAAGTATTGAAACCGCGGATGTCTCTACCTTAGATGGGTCTGGAGCTGCTGAGCAGGCACCGGCTTCTGAGGGTGTTTTCAGGCCTAAAGATTTGTGTATTAAACTGACGCCATCTTCAAAACCTAGGCCAAAATCAACTTCTATGTCTGAAAAACTGATGCTTGGGCCACATGCACAGGCCCCTATGCCTAAAAAACAAATGATCAAAATGGCTGAGGATTTAATTACCTTGATCAGGGGTTCCCATCCCCCTCCTGCTAAGAGGCTTAGGCAAGGCACTGACTATGAATCATCGGATCAGGTTTCTATTTCTTCTGATTCCTCTTCTGATCAGGAATTATCTATTCCACCTTATGAGGACTCCGATGCTGAAGATTCCATCCCTTTTGCTTCTCCTCCTGAGGATTTTTCTTTTGGAGAAACTTTGCATACCTTAAGGGAACACTTTCACTGGGAGAGTCAGGATTTCTCAGAATCTAAAAAGAGGCTTAGAGATTTCCTCCTCCTTCCTCAGCATAAGCTTTTGGCTATACCTCCTGTTCTAGACATTGTTGATGTTTTCTCAGAATCCAGCATGGCTCCTGATACCCTGCCTCCGGCTCCTAGTAAGCCAGAACAGATGTTATAGGGTTCATGACTCCCACAAATTCCTCTTTAAAAACCCTACTGCTGACCCTGAAACCATTTCTCAGGGTCTCAAGGGCGTTAAGGCTTCTACTACTAAAAATCCTACCCCTTCTGATAGAGACTCCAGGGTGCTGGATAGATGGGGTAAGAAGGTTTACACGTCTGCAACCTTGGCAATCAGGGCTTTAAACTGTCAACTTCATATGCTTAAATATCAACAGCATGTCATGGGCTTACTTAAACAGAAAATGATGTTGATTTCTGACTGTGTGGAAAATAGAGTTGCAGGATTTATTGCATTCAGCTGAACAAGTTGGAAAGCATACTTTGCAATGTGGTTTTGATTCCTTGGAGGCCTCTTTAAACTGGATCTGTGATAAGAAGGCATGCTTGGCTCAAGGAGCAAAGTCTGCCTGATGATGTTAAAGCAAAATTGTTGGATGCTCCTTTACAACAGGACAGTCTATTTGGTAATAAGGCAGAAGAAGTTTTGAAAAAGATGTAAGATAAAGCTAAATCTATGCAAACTGTAAAAGATTTCCTACAAGTGCAGCCACCCAGGTTCAGTAGGTACTGGCCTACTAAGAATTGGTCCTTTCCAGTACCCACCAGAGCCGCTCAGGTCAAACCCAGACACTCCAAAGGCTCCAGGTTTCAGTCACAAGGAACTTATAGAACAAAACAATGGGGTGCCTCCACCTCCAAATCTGGAAGTAACAAGGCACCTTCCTACGGTAAACAGTCTCGATGACTTTCCTCTGCAATCACCAAGCACTTATCTTTTGGCCGCCCCTTTGGGGGGAAAACTGGCACTTCATGCAAGAAATATGTGGCTAATTACCCAGGACAAGTGGGTTTTAAATATAGTATCCCAGGGATACAGATTTCATTTCCACACGTTGCCAATCCCAAACGGATGGCCAGACCTGCCTCCAAATCAATGGGCAGAGGCCCAGAAACAAGTTATGTCCCTCATGAATATGGGGGCTATTCAGCCAGTACCAGAAAAGGAAAAGGGACAAGGTTTTTATTCAAGACCTTTCCTGGTACCCAGAAAAGACAAATTATGGTGTCCAGTTCTGAACTTATCCATTATAAATACATTTCTGGACATTCCAAAATTCAGGAAGTTGACTCTACAACAGGTACTGCCTATGATAGGCAAGGATGCCTGGCTGGTAACTCTAGACTTAAAAGAGGCTTACCTGCACATCCCAATCAGGGAATCTTGCAGAAGATACCTCCACTTCAAAGCAGGCTATTTGCATTACCAGTTCTCTGCACTGCCCTTTGGCTTATTCACTGCACCCAGGGTCTTCACAAAGTGCCTGGCACCAGTAATTGCATTTTGCAGACAAAGAAACATTCAGATTTATCCTTACCTGGGCGATTGTCTAATTCAGGCAGAAAACAGGGACACTGTTCTAAAACATCTGGCTATTGTGAAAAGGCTTCTAACTTGTCTAGGGTACACCATAAACGAAAAGAAATCACAACTCGTACCCTCTCAAATAATTGCATTCTCGGGTGCAAGCTTAAATACAACTGCCCAGATGACTTGCCTTACGCCAGAAAAACAAATTCAGTTAATGACTTACTTCAAACAAGTGGCCACAAACACCCATATATCTGCAAGACAAATTCTGCAGGTCTTGGGGTTCATGACTTCCTGCATTCTAATAATTCCGTATGCAAGACTGCATATGAGGAAACTTCAATGGTACCTAAAAAGCTTATGGAGTCAACATTGTCACAGCCTGAAAACAATGATTCTTGTCATTCCTTGCCTGCAGCAAGAGTTCCTATTGTGGGCAGAGGCCTGTCACCAAAACAAGGGACTGTCATTTATTCCACCCCCTGCCACCCAAACCCTGACTACAGACGCATTCAGGGCCAATGGAGCCCAAATCAAATGCACCTACATATCAACCAGAAAGAGATGCTAGCTGTACAGAATGCTCTGACAGCCTTCAAGGACTATCTTCATCCGGGACAACTACTGATAGACAGACAACACCACAGTCATGTGGTACATAAACAAGCAGGGGGGTACCCATTCCTACCCCCTTTGCGGACTAGCCATGGCTTTGTGGAACACGGCCTTGACTTATCAAATACATCTACAAGCTCAATTCCTGCCGGGAAAGCAAAATACTCTGACGGACTAAGCAGAAATCTTATGGACCCACACAAATGGAAACTGGATCCACAAATCTTCAGCATGTTGACATGCAAATTGGGAGCCCAGACATAGATCTTTTTGCCTCACCCCAAAACTATCAGTTGGACAAATTCTGCACAAGAATTCATCACAAAAAAGCTTGGAAAGTGGATACTCTATCCTTCAGCTGGAAAAACCTATCAGTCTATGCCTTTCCCCCTTTGCCTCTGCTCTCCAAGGTCTTACAAAAAGTCAGACAGGAAAAATGAAAAATGATTCTGATTGCTCCAGACTGGCCTCGCCAACACTGGTACCTGCTCCTACGCAATATGTCACACCTTCCTCCGTGGTACCTGCCTCTCAGACTCCTTATCTACTGTCTCAGCAGAACTATCAAATTCTGCACACTCAGCTCCAAACTCTGAATCTTGCAGCATGGCTAATCAACTAATTTCACCAATTACATCTCTCAGCAAACCTGTGATGGATGTCATTTTGGAGGCTAGAAGGCCTAGTACTAGAAAATCTAATGCTGATAAATGGAAAAGATTCTGTGCCTGGAATCAGGCACAAGGAATAAGCACAGCAATGTCCAATATTCCTCAGATTCTGCAATATGTAACTGCAATGCTTCACAAGGGCCCATCTTTCTCTTCCATAAAAATCCATGCCTCTGCCATTTCAGCCCATTACAACACAGAGCCTCCCCTCTTTTCTCACCCCCTGCTAAAACAATATCTCAGAGGGGCCAAAAATTTAAGACCTCCCAGGAGAGCCCCAACTTCTGCATGGGACCTCAATTTTGTGTTGGAAAAGCCCACCCTACCTCCTTTTGAGCCAGCTGCTACTGCAGACATAAAATTTCTCTCTTGAAAGACAGCTTTTCTTTTATCAGTCACTTCAGCTAGAAGGATTTCAGAACTACAGGCTCTCATGGCAGTGGAGCCTTTTATTATCTTTTACCCAGACAGGGTGGCGCTCAGGACGGATCCATCCTTTGACTAAAGTGGTATCGAATGTGGCTCTTAATCAGACCATTCATCTGCCAGCTTTTTTACCAAATCCACAGAACAAGGGTGAGTGGATTCTGCATTCATTGGATGTACACAGACAACTAAGATTCTACTTAAACAGGACAAAATCTCTAAGAAAATCTGAGCAGTTACTGGTGGCATTTGCTGCAGGGGCAGAAGGAAAGGCTATTTCAAAGCAGACTATTTCAAAATGGATAAGCCGTTGTATTCGTTTCTGCTACATGCATCATGGTAAACCTGTTCCCAAGGGGATCAGATCCTATTCCACCAGGGCTGCATCTACTTCTGCAGCCTTTCTCAGAGCGGTTCCTACCAGAGACATTCTAGAAGCTGCTACCTGGAGCTCAGTTCATACGTTCACCAAACATTACCATTTACCTCTCTTCTCTAAATCCAGAGCAGGTTTTGCCACTGCTGTCCTGCAGGACCTTATAGCTGTTCCTAATGCTGTATAATTCCATCCTCCCAACCATAGCTTTGGGATTCTACCCAATTGTAATGACTGCAACAGTGAAACATGAAGAACATAGTACAGTTGTGTACACTTACCATAAGTTTGGGTAATCTACTGGCAGGTTGCCCTCAGTCGGCATGATGAACAAAGTCTTGGGTCCTGCGTCGGTTGCTGTCCCTTCTTCCATGACGTCAGGGGTATAAAACCTGCAGCTGACGCCATTACATCAGTCTTTCTTACCGTGCGGTGCCCGAAGCAGAAGCAGTTCGCAAGTACCGGTCGGCCGACTCCTGAAATTTTCGTTTTCGAGTTTCAGAACCGAAGTCTTCAACTAAAAGCGAAGTACCCCGTTGGGGAAACTTTTTCTTGCTCCTTACCGATGTCAGTAAAAGTTAATAATTGTATTACTTGTGAGAAGCAAATACCTCATAAGGATTTTCATTTGTACTGTATTCCTTGCCTAGGCCCTGACCATGATGTACCTTGCTGTCGGTTTTGTGCTTTATTTAATCAGTGCACTATCCGTCATCGGTACATTTTTGCTTCTAAATATTTCGGTTCTCAGTTTAATTATCCAGAAATTACGTCGGTTAGTCATCCGACTACCGGAATACCGAAAAAAATGAAAAGAAAAAGAGACAGGCCGTTGAGGTCCAAAACTGGCGACGACGCTTCTCCTAAGTCAGTCGTCAGTTCACCGGTACTCAGTGAGGTGCTTTCGCAGCCCCTGATACCCGCTACTTCTGATTCGCAGGCCTCTACTGAGACCCATTCGGAGTCCGGTATGCCTCGAAATGCTTCACCTATGGAACCCACGGATGTCTCTACCTTGGATGGGTCCGGAGCCGCTGTGCAGGCACCGGCTTCTGAGGGTGTGTTCAGGCCTACAGACTTGCATATTAAACTGACTCCACCTGCAATACTAAGGCCTAAGTCTCGCTCTATGTCTAAAAAAACTCCGCCCAGGCCACATGTTCAGGCTCCTATGCCTAAAAAACAAATTATCAAAATGGCTGAAGATTGAATTACTCTAATTAGGGGTAGTCAACCCCCCCCCCCCCTTCTGAGAGGCCTACGCCTGAACTTGACTATGACTCTTCTGAACAGGACTGTTTCTTCTGACTCTTCTAATGACCTGGATTTGTCCATACCTACTTATGAGGATTCTGAAGCAGAGGACTCCATTCCTTCTGCTTCTCCCCCTGAGGATTTTTCTTTTGGGGAAACCTTACATACCTTATGGGAGCATTTCCACTGGGAAAGCCAGAAATTCTCTGAATCCAAAAAGAGGCTTAGGGATTTCCTCCTCCTTCCTCAGCCTATGCCTTTGGCTATACCTCCTGTACTAGACATCGTTGATGTGTTTTCAGAATCCAGTATGTCCCCTTATTCCCTGCCTCCGGCCCCTAGTAAACCAGACAGATACTACAGGGTTCCTGAGTCCCACAAATTCCTTTTCAAAAATCCTGTTGCAGACCCAGAAACCATTTCTCAAGGGCCCAAGGGCATTAAGGCTTCTACTGCTAAAAATCCTACCCCTTCTGATAGAGGCTCCAGAACGCTGGATAGATGGGGTAAAAAGGTTTATACTTCTGCAACCTTGGCAATCAGGACTTTAAACTATCAATTCCATATGCTAAAATATCAACAGCATATCTTGAGACTGCTTAAACAGAAAATTATGTTGATTTTGACTGTGTGGAAATTAAAGATTTACAGGATTTATTGCATTCAGCTGAACAAGTTAGAAAACATACTTTGCAATGTGGTTTTGATTCTTTAGAGGCCTCTTGCAGGGCTGCTGTTACTGGGTCTGTGCTTAGAAGGCATGCTTGGCTTAAGGAGCAATCTCTGCCTGATCATGTTAAAGCAAAACTGTTGGCTGCTCCTTTGTATCAGGACCGTCTGTTTGGCAATAAAGCTGAATAAGTTCTAAAAAAGATGGAAGATAAAGCTAAATCTATGCAAACTGTGAAAGATTTCTTACAAGTACAACCTCCAAGATTTAGTAGGCACTAGCCTACTAAGAACTGGTCCTTTCCATCTCCTTCCAGAGCCACTCAAGCCAAACCCAGACACTCCAAAAGCACCAAGTTTCAGTCCCAAGGGACTCTCAGAACTAAGCAATGGGGTGCTTTCCCTTCCAGATCTGGAAATAACAAGACACCACCCTATGGTAAACAGTCTCAATTACTTTCCTTTAAAATTACCAAGCACTTACCTCGCAGCCGCCTCTTTGGGAGGAAAACTGGCTCTTCATGCAAATAAACTGGCAACTTATAACCCAGGACAAATGGGTTTTAAATATAGTATCTCAGGGATACAGATTTAATTTCCACACGTTGCCACCTCCAAACGGGTGGGCAGAGGCTCAGAAACAAGTACTTTCCCTCCAAAACATGGGGGGCTATTCAACGGGTACCAGAAGAGGAAAAGGGTCAAGGCTTCTATTCCAGACTTTTCCTGGTACCCAGAAAAGACAAATTATGGCGTCCAATTCTGGACCGGTCTACTCTAAACACCTTTCTGGACATTCAAAAATTCAAGATGCTGACTCTTTACCAGTTACTTCCTATGCTAGGCAAAGATGCCTGGTTGGCAACTCTAGATTTAAAAGAGGCTTACCTGCATATCCCAATCAGGGAATCTTGCAGAAGATACCTACGCTTCAAAGCAGGCTGCTTGCATTATCAGTTCTCTGCACTGCCCTTTGGCTTGTCTGCTGCGCCCAGGGTATTCACAAAGTGCCTGGCTCCAATAATTGCATTTTGCAGGCAAAGAAATATTCAAATATATCCATACCTGGACGATTGTCTAATTCAGGCAGAAAACCAGGCCACTCTTCTAAAACATTTGGTATTTGTAAAAAGGGTTCTAACTTGTCTAGGGTATACCATATACTAAAAGATATCACAACTGGTACCCTCTCAAAAAATTACATTCCTGGGTGCAAGCTTGAATACAACTGCCCAGATGGCTTTCCTTATGCCTGAAAAGCAAATTCATTTGGTGACTTACTTCAAACAGGTGGCCACAAAAACTGCTATCTGCAAGACAAATACTGAAAGCCTTAGAGTTCATGGCCTCCTGCATTCCTCTAATTCCATATGCAAGACTGCATATGAGGAAACTTCAGTGGTACTTAAAAAGTTTATGGAGTCAGCATTGTCACAGCTTGGAAACAATGATTCCTGTCATACCTTGCCTGCGCCTAGAGTTCCTATAGTGGGCAGAGGCCTGCCACCAAAACAAGGGACTGCCATTCACACCACCCCCTGCCGCCCAATTCTTAAGTACAGACGCATCAGACTATGCATGAGGGGGGGGCTCATCTGGCAGGGAAGTGCATTCCGGGCAAATGGAGCCCAAATCAAATGCACCTTCATATCAATCAAAAATAAATGGTAGCTGTACAGAATGCTCTGACAGCCTTCAAGGACTACCTTCATCCAGAACAACTAATGGTAAAGGCTGACACCACCACAGTTATGTGGTACATAAACAAGCAGGGGGTTACACATTCCTACCCTCTCTGCAGACTAGCCATGGCATTGTCGAACACGGCCTTGAGCTACCAAGTACAACTACAAGCTCAATTCCTGCCAGGAAATCTGAATATTCTGGCAGACGAACTAAGCAGAAATTTCATGGACCCACACGAATGGAAACTGAAACCACAGATTTTCAACATGTTGAGACACAAATGGGGGAGCCCAGACATCGATCTTTTTGCCTCCTCCCAGAACTACCAGTTGGACAAATTTTGCACTAGAACTCATCACAAAAAAGCCTGGAAAGTGGATGCTCTGTCCTTCAGCTTGACAAACCTTTCAGTCTATGCCTTTTCCCCCTCTCCTCTGTTCTCCAAAGTTCTACTAAAAGTCAAACAGGACAAGCCAAAAATGATTTTGATTGCTCCAGACTGGCCACGCCAACACTGGTGCCCACTCCTGCGCAGTGTGTCACAAATTTCTCCATGGCACCTGCCTCAGACACCTTCCTTACTGTTTCAGCAGAAGAACCAAATTCTGCACCCTCCGATCCAAACATTGAATCTTGCAGCTTGGCTAATCATTTAAATTCCCCCTTGGCATCCCTCAGCAAACCTGTGATGGATGTCATTTTGGAGGCAAGAAGACCTAGTACTAGAAAATCTTATGCTGACAAATGGAAAAGATTCTGTGCCTGGAATAAATCTTAGGGGATGAGCATGTCAGCGCCCAGTTTACCTCAGATTTTGCAATACTTAACTGAGATGCTTCACAAGGGCCTGGCTTTTCCTCCATTAAAATCCATGCCTCAGCCATTTCAGCTCACTACAACACAGAACCCACCACCTCTTCTCTCATCCTCTACTAAAGCAGGATCTCAGAGGGGCCAAAAATTTGAGACCACCCAGGAGAGCTCCAACCCCTACCTGGGACCTTACCTTTGTATTGGAGAAACTCACTCTACCTCCTTTCGAGCCAGCTGCTATTACAGACTTAAATTTTCTTTCCTGGAAAACAGCCTTCCTTTTAGCAATCACTTCAGCTAGAAGGATATCTGAATTACAGGCCCTTATGGCAGTGGAGCCTTTTATCATCTTTCATGCGGACAGACCAATCCATCCTTCATGCCCAAGGTGGTTTCCAGTGTGACTCTTAATCAGTCCATTCATTTGCCAACCTTCTTTGCCAATCCATAGAACAAAGGGGAACGGATTCTGCATTCCTTGGATGTGCACAGACAACTTAGATTCTACTTGGACAGGACTAAATCTCGAAGAAAATCTGACCAATTGCTGGTAGCATTTGCAGCAGGGGCAGAGGGGAAGGCTATTTCAAAACAAACCATTTCTAAATGGATAAGCCATTGCATTCATTTCTACTGTAAGCACCATGGAAAACCTATCCCCCAGAGGATCAGATCTCACTCCACCAGGGCTGCATCTACTTCTGCAGCCTTTCTCAGAGGTGTTCCTACGAGGGATATTCTTGAAGCTGCTACCTGGAGTTCTGTACATACTTTCACCAAGCATGATCATTTACCAATTTTCTCTAAATCCAGAGCTGGTTTTGCCACTGCTGTCTAGCAGGGCCTTATAGCTGGCCCTAATACTGTATAAACACCTCCTCCCAACCATAGCTTTGAGAATCTACCCAAATGTAATGACTGCAACAGTGAAACACAAAGAACATAGTACAGTTGTGTACACTTACCATAAATGTAGATGTTCGAGTGTGTTCACTCTTGCAGTCCTGGTTACCCTCCCTCCAGCCCCCTACTTTTCTCTAGCTATACCTCTACTTTCTTTTACTATGCTTAAAAGCCTTTTTGGTGTATTTGCTTTTGGTCGGAGGTATATTTTTGTGTTTTTTAATGTTATTGGCTCCCCATTAGGGGGCACCTGACATCTGGGGCAAGAAAAACTGATGTAATGGCGTTGGATGCATGTTTTATACCCCTGACGTCATGGAAGAAGGGACAGCAACCGACGCAGGACCCAAGACTTTTTTAATCAGGCCAACTGAGGGCAATCTGCCAGCAGATTACTCAAATGTAATGACTGCAACAGTAAATACACTCTAACATCTACATTTATGGTAAGTGTACACAACTGTACTTTCTTCCACCATAACCTAGCTCCATTTGGGGGCTCTTATTAGGGCAAGAAAAACTGATGTAATGGCATCAGCTGCCTGATTTTATACCACTGATGACCCGACATCAGTCCTGAAGCTATAGCAACCGACGCAGAAATATTAAGCTGCTGGTATTTGGGCCGACTGAGGGCTACCCCTGGCAGGATAACCCAAATGTGATGACTGCAACAGTGAACACACTCAAACATCTACATTTATGGTAAGTGTACACAACTGTACCTTCGCCAGATAGCCAGCTTCAAGCACTCCGGACATTTTATAAGTTATGCAAGATTCCTCTGTCTTGCAAATTCCTTTGTTGTTTCCCCTGTCAAAATCAACTACTTCTAAGCATTTTATGGCTTCCAATCCCATTAGATAAAGATGATGGACCCTTTGTTACATTTAGAAGAGGGGTACATTTATTACACGTTAACCTTCCAAGCAGTTAATTGTCAGGCACATATAACAAAACATCCTCTAGTGTCTGACAGCATGAAAAAAATGCTAGCCTTCCCTGTTGAAAGACTAATTCTACATCTTTGAGCTCTGTACTTTCCTTAGTATCACTTTCTCTCCAGTGTTCTTGTGGAACTGCTGATGCTGTTTCCTGAGGTGCTGCCACTGGGTCAGTGATGCAGAGATTTGTATGGTTACAGAATCAGAATTTACAAAAGGAAGTTAAGGCAGAAATATTGAATGCACTTCTGGGCAAAATATTTGTTTGGAGCTTCCTGTGCTTACCTTTCTTTAGAAATATGATGAAAAGGGGAAATTAGTATGAGGGCTTAAATAGTTTTCAGTCACAGAAATTTCTCCTTTATCCCAGGGTCTTTTTATAGAAAACCCTTCAAATAATTCCAACAGAAGTCAGAGAAGCCAACTTTTAAAAGGCAGTGGCAGGGAAGTTTTCCAAAAAAAAAAAAAAAAAAAACCTTTCCAAGCCCAGGCATAATCTAAAAATACAAATCTACTTCTATACTGTGTATCCTCCCTTCCCCACCTTGGTAACCCCATAAATTATTTTTCAAAACCTGTCTTTTCACCTCCTTCTTTGGTACCAGATTATAACAGATTCTTTGATGTTAAGAATAATAGGGAAAGGTTACTGGGACTTTCTTACTCCATTTCAATGGATTCCTTGTTATTCTGTCAGTCAAACCTCATTGTTTCTTTCGGTATTGGATCATATGCTTTCTCAGGAAGTAATAGAACTTGTCCCACTTGATCAAAGAAAAAGGTGGTTTTATTCATTGATTTTTCTGATGCCAAAGAAATAAGAAACCTCAAGATATGTGATGAACGTTCCCTATCAGGATTCCATATTTCACAATGTTCTCCCTTTGGTTTCTTTTAACTTCATTCTTCATTTGAGTTTTCTAGCCATTCCAGACTTTACAGATGCCTACTTCACATTCCAATTCACATAGGTTGGTACTAGGCTATCGGCCCTAGAGCCTATACAAGCCTAGCCATAACAATTCCCTGGATATTTCTTCCCACATTATTTACTTCCCTGGACCCCTGTCTAGCAGGGCGACTGACGTGATCCCCAGGGTGAATTTCCTATCTCCCATCCAATTGTCAAGGTTCCTTTTGAAGAGGGCCAAGAAGGTGCTCTGTTTGACATGTATGGGCAGTCTATTCCAGAGTATGGGGAGTCTCTGGGTCAGGAACCTATCCCTCCAGCATGTTTTGTTCATTGTGATGTGGGATTTCTTTAAGTGGAGCATGTCCAACAGTTCAGGGTTTGACATGGCCTTGTATGTTAAGCAGAGATTGCCTCTGAGCAGACAGTATGCCACAGAGTATAGCTAGAGGTTTTTTTTAGACAGTCAGCATAGGGCATCTGCTTTAGGCATGTGATTCTTTTAGTGAGGTATTTCTGCGACCTTTCCAGCTGTTGCAGATGTCTTGTGAGGTACATACCAAACGGGGCGTTGTACTCTATAATGGGTCTAATGAGGGATGAGTACAGTACTGGCCTCCTTTTATCTGGATGAAAAGCCCTTAGTGATGAGGTGTGCCACATAGAAGGATTTCGTGACTGTTGTGGCGATGTGGCTATCGAAGGTAAGACCACTGTCCACCTGTGTCCCCTTAAGTCTCTCATCACACTTTTGGTGTTTAGTGTACTGTCACCTATGTGGTAATTCATGGGTACATGTTTTTTTCCAAAGGGGATAACTATACATTTCTTGGCATTAAGCTTGAGCCCATGGCTGTGGCACCAAGCATCTGTTTCTGTAAGGCCCCTTTTGTAGAATATCCACATCATTTGGGGATTCAATAATGGCTCCCAGTTTGCAGTCATCTGCGAACTTTGTTAGCCAGAGTCCCTTAGTGTTGGCCTGTACTTTAGAGAAGTAGATGCCAAACAAGAGCGGTCCCAGGACTGAACCCTGAGGTACTCCACTTGTCACTTGTCTGGAGTTGGATTTGGAGTCGGCCACTTTTACAGCCTGGGTTCTGTCAGTAAGCCAGTTGGCAACCCATCGAGTGACATAGGGATTTATGCCCAGCTTAGTAAGTTTATCTATGATTCCAGAGTGGGGGTGTCGAAGGCCTTGGCGAAGTCCAGATAGGCTGTGTGGACCTGCCTTACCCTTACCTTACAGCTCTGGAGACTGATTTGAAGAAGTCCATCAAGATCGGCCTTCCACCAACCCAAACTGGGTGGGGTCCAGTGTTTGCAGGTTGCCAATGTCTTTGTTTATAAGTTCCATGATAATGCGTTCCATGCCCTTGCAGATCAGGCTCGTCAGACTGGGACAGTAGCTGTTCATCGTGTTTCATTGTTGCAGTCATTACAATTGGGTTATCCTGCTGGCAGGCTACCCGCAGTCGGCCCGAGTTCCAAAGTCTGGGTCCAGCGTCGGTTGCTGTTGCCTCATCCCTGACGTCAGTGCGCCAGGAGTATAAAAGATGCAGCAGACGCCATTTTCTTCAGTCTTTCTTGCCGCGCGGTGCCCGAAACAAAAGCAGTTCGCAAGTGCCGGTTGGCCGACTCCTGAGATTTTCATATTCGAATTTCAGATCCGAAGTCTTCATTAAAGCTAAGTACCCCATTGGGGAAACTTTTTTCTTGCTCCAGACTGATGTCAGAAAAAGTTAATAATTGTATTTCTTGTGGGAAGCAAATACCTCATAAGGATTTTCATTCTTACTGTATTTCTTGCCTAGGCCCTGACCACCTTCCTTGCCTAGGCCCCGACAACGACATTGCTAGTTGTCGGTTTTGTGCTAGATTTAACCAATGCACTATTAAGTATCGGTACGATTTTGCATTTCATTACTTTGGCAGAAGATTCAGTTATATAATGCCGTCGGATCAGCCGACTACTGGAGTTTATAAAATGCGCAAAGAAAAAGAAAAGGACAGGCATCTGAGGTCTAAAACCGACGACGAGGCTTCCGATAGGCCTCTCACTGGTTCACCGGTTCTCAGTGAGGCGCTTTCACAGCCCCTGACGCCCGCTACCTCAGAGCCACAGGCCGCTTCCGACTCCCATGTGGAGCCGACTAGGCCACTGGAAACTCAAGGTATTGGACACTCGGAAACTATTCCCTCAGATGGGTCCGGAGCCGCTGAGCAGGCATCGGCTTCTGGGGGTGTTTACAGGCCTACACAGTTATATGTAAAGCCATCTTCAGCTTCAAAGGCAATGACTAAAGCAGCTCTAAAGACAAAGAAACAAGTACAGCATTCTCCTGGACAGGCCTCCATGCCTAAAAAAACAGATGCTTAAAATGGCCGAAGACCTAATTACTTTGATCAGGGGTTCCCATCTCCCTCCTGATAAGAGGCCTTGGCAAGACATAGAATATGAATCTTCAGATCAGGTTTCCATTTCTTCTGATTCCTTTTCTGAACAGGAATATTCCCTTCCTCCCTGTGAGGATTCTGATGCTGAAGAATCTATCCCTTCAGCCTCACCTCCTGAGGATTATTCTTTTGGTGAGACCCTGCATACTATGTGGGAGCATTTCCATTGGGAGAGCCAAGATTACTCAGAATCCAAGAAGAGGCTCATAGACTTCCTTTTAGTACCCCAGCACAGGCCCCTTGCTATTCCTCCTGTTTTAGACATTGTAGATGATGTATTTTCAGAGTCCGGTCTGTCTCCTGACTCTTTACCACCAGCTCCTGTTAAGCCAGACAGATACTACAGGGTTCCTGATTCTCATAAACTTGTTTACAAAAACCCTGCTGCTGACCCAGAAACTATTTCTCAGGGTCCCAAGGTGGTCAAGGCTTCCACTGCAAAAAACCCTATCCCCTCCGATAGGGATTCAAGGGCCCTGGACAGATGGGGGAAAAAGATTTATACTTCTGCTGCCTTGGCTGTAAGAGCTTTAAATTGTCAGTTTCGTATGCTTAAATATCAGCAATATCTTATATCGCAGCCTAAACAGAAAATGTAGACAAATTCAGAATGTGCAGAAAACAAAGAAATGTAGGATTTATTGCATGCAGCTGAACAAGTGGGAAAGCATACTTTGCAATGTGGTTTTGATTCTCTAGAGGCCTACTGTATGGCCACAGTTACAGGTTCTGTCATTAGGAGGCATGCTTGGTTAAAAGAACAGAATCTGCCCGATCATGTTAAAGCAAAGCTTTTAGATGCTCCATTACAACATGATACCTTGTTTGGTGTTAAAGCAGAAGAGGTGTTGAAGAAAATGGAGGACAAAGCTAAATCTATGCAAACAGTGAAGGATTTCTTACAGGTACAGCCTCCCAGATTTAGCAGGAACTGGCCTACAAAAGAATTGGTTCTTTCCAGTGTCAGACAGGCCACAAAGAGGCAGATACAGATGCCCCAGAGGCAGATCACAGCCCCAAGGCTCATACAGGCATAAAACAATAGGGTGCTTCTACCTCCAAAAGCAGAGAGGAAAAATCACAGCCATACAGGAAACAGTCTCAATGACTTCCCCTGCCAGCACCAAGCACTTATGTTCTGGCAGCTCCTTTGGGGGGAAACTAGCACTTTTTTCACAAAATTGGCACATGATCACCCAGAACAAATGGGTCTTAAATATTGTATCTCAAGGCTACAGGTTCCACTTTCACACCCTGCCAAGGCCAAATGGTATGCCAGACCTGCCACGCAATCAGTGGGCAGAGACACAAAAGCAAGTTTCATCCCTCATGGACATGAGAGCCATTCAGCAAGTACCGCAAGTACCACAGCAAGAGCAGGGACAAGGATTTTACTCAAGGCTATTCTTGGTACCCAGAAAGGACAAAGCCTGGAGACCAATACTGGACCTGTCTATCCTAAACACATTTCTGGATATTCCAAAATTCAAAATGTTAACTCTGCAGCAGCTTCTGCCCATGCTGGGCAAGAAGGCTTGGCTTGTGACTTTAGACCTAAAAGAGTCATACCTAAATGTGGCATACCTAAATGTCCCAATCAGACAGTCATGCAGAAGATACCTCAGATTTATAGCTGGCTCAACGCACTACCAATTCTCTGCACTGCCCTTTGGCTTATCTACTGTGCCCAAGGTCTTCACAAAATGCCTGGCACCAGTAATTGCATTTTGCAAACAAAGAGGAATACAAATATATCCTTACTAAGATGAATGCCTTATTCAAGCAAAGAACAAGGACATCATACTACAGCATCTGGAGTTTGTAAAAAGATTACTAACAGGTCTAGGGTACACAGTAAACGAAAAGAAATCAAAGCTCGTACCCTCTTAAGAGGTACTATTCCTGGGTGCAAGCTTAAATACAACTGCCCAGATGGCTTATCTCACGCCAGACAAACACAGACAACTGACTACTTATTTCAAAATGTTGGCAACAAAGACCCAGTTATCTGCAAGAAAAATTCTGCAGGTTTTGGGCTTCATGGCATCCTGCATACTGCTAATTCCATATGCAAGACTGCATATGAGGAAACTTCAGTGGTATTTGAAAAGTGATTGGACTCAACATTGCCACAGCCTGGAACCAATAATTACCCTCATTCCCTGCCTGCAACAAGAGTTTCGATGGTGGGCAAAAGCCTGTCACCTCAACACGGGACAGCCATTCACCTTACCCACAGCCAGGCAGACATTGACAAACAGATGCATCATATTATGCCTGGGGGGCCCATATGGCAGGAAGATATATTCAGGGCACATGGTCCGCAAGTCAAATGCATCTACATATCAATCAAAAAGAGATGCTAGCTGTTCAGAATGCCCTGACGGCCTTTCAAGGATCAACTTCATCCAGGACAACTGATAAAGATGGACAATACTACAGTTATGTGGTACATAAACAAGCAGGGGGGCACACATTCCTACCCCCTCTGCAGACTAGCCATGAACTTGTGGGACACAGCACTGACTTGCCAAGTACATCTGCAAGCACAATTCCTGCCAGGAAGGATAAATACTCTGGCAGACGAACTAAACAGAAACCTAATGGACCCCCACGAGTGGAAATTGGATCCACAAGTCTTCAGCATGATAACAAAGAACTGGGGATGCCCAGACATAGACCTATTTGCCTCCCATTGCAACTGCCAATTACAGAGATTCTGCACTAGGACTTATTACAAGCAAGCATGTAAAGTGGATGCTCTATCTTTCAGCTGGAAAAACCTAACAGTATATGCCTTTCCTCCTCTGCCCCTCCTCCCCAAGGTACTCCTCAAGGTCAAACAAGAGAAGCCAGAAATGATACTGATTGCCCCAGACTGGCCCCGCCAGCACTGGCACCCAATCCTGAAGAGCTTATCTCAATGCCCAGCTTGGACTTGACCTCAAATTCCTCACTTATTGACCCAACAAGACAGTCAGATACTGCACAGCCAACTCAGGACCTTAAACCTGGCAGCATGGTGGATAATGTAGCCATTCAAGACGCACCTCTCTCTAAAGCAGTGATGGATGTTATTTTGGAGGCCAGGAGGCCTAGCACCAGAAAATCTTATGCAGAAAAAATAAAGAGATTCTGTGCTTGGAACCGGGCACTAGGTATTGACACGACTGTTCCAAATATTCCTCGGATTTTGCAATACTTAACTGAGATGCTGGATAAAGGCCTTTCCTTTTCATCAATTAAAATTCATGCCTCTGCCATTTCAGCTCATTACAATACAGAACCACCTATTTTTTCTCATCCATTGCTAAGGCAGTACCTCAGAGAAGCCAAAAACATAATACCTCCAAGGAGAGCACCAGTACCTGCTTGGGACCTCAACTGTGTCTTGAAAAAACTCACACTGCCTCCGTTTGAGCCAGCCTCTGCAGCTGATATAAAATTCTTATCCTGGAAAACAGCTCTGCTTCTAGCAATAACCTCCGCTAGACGAGTCTCAGAGTTACAGGTACTCATGGCTGTGGAACCTTTTATCATTTTCCATCCTGACAGGGTTTCTCTAAGGACAAACCCTACATTTATGCCTAAGTTAGTGTCCAGTGTGGCCCTTAACCAAACAATTCATTTGCCTACCTTTTACCCAAACCCACAGAATAAGGGTGAGAGACTTCTGCATTCTTTGGACATTCACAGACAGCTACGCTTCTACTTGGACAGAACCAAAGCTTTCAGAAAGACTGAACAACTTCTAGTGGCATATGCTGCAGGATAACAAGGAAAGCCTATCTCAAAACAGACTATTTCAAAGTGGATAGGCCACTGCATTTGTTTCTGCTATTCACAGCATGGCAAATCAGTGCCCAAGAGTATTAGGCCACATTCAACCAAAGCAGCAGCCACTTCAGCAGCCTTCCTCAGAGGAGTACCAACCAAAGACATCTTAGAGGCTGCAACTTGGAGTTCAGTGCATACTTTTACAAAGCACTATCACTTGCCTCTCTACTCTAAAGCCAGGGCAGGCTTTTCCACTGCAGTTCTGCAGGGCCTGATAGCCTCTCCTAATCCTATTTAGCCAGTCTCCCAACCTTCGCTTTGGGATTCAACCCAATTGTAATGACTGCAACAGTGAAACACTATGAACATAGTACAGTTGTGTACCTACCATAAATGTAGATGTTTGAGTGTATTCACTGTTGCAGTCCAGGTTACCCACCCACCATCCCCCTTTTCCTTGCTGGGACTTATCTGTACTTCTCTATTCTATACAACCTATGTGGTGTATTTGCTTGTAGATGGAGAAGTTGTTTTTTGTGTATGCATGCTTATTGGCATAATTTAGCCTACCTTTTTAGGGGCACCTGTCATCTGGGGCAAAAAAAATGAAGAAAATGGCGTTGGCTGCATCTTTTATACCCCTGGTGCACTGACGTCAGGGAGGAGGCGACAGCAACCGACGCCGGACCCAGACTTTGGAACTCGGGCCGACTGCGGGTAGCCTGCCAGCAGGATAACCCAATTGTAATGACTGCAACAGTGAATACACTCGAACATCTACATTTATGGTAGGTACACAACTGTACTTTCCCAGGATCCAAGGTGGATCTCCCTTTGTGGAGTGGGATAACTGTAGCTGTGCACCACTCAGTGGGCACAAAGCCTGAGGTGAGGCTATGATTAAACATATCACTTAGGTGAGGTGCCAGTTCATTTTGTAGTTCATGTAGTACACAGCCCAGGATGTCATCTGGTCCCATGGATGCTGTATTCTTAGCTTTGGAAAGTGCGGTTTCTACCTGTGTGGCTGTGATTGCTGGAATTTGGCAATCTTTTGGTATTGAGATGGGCCCTTTAGGGGGTGAGAGGGGGGGTTGAAGTTGGCACTAAATCGATCTGCCAGGATATTGGCAATATCCTTGGGATCAGTATATTTAATGCCATTCTGTTGTAGCTCCGAGCATATCTGAGCATTGCCATTTAGATTCTTGACATAACTGTAGAATGCCTTGTGGTTGTTTTTGGAGTGTTTGGCAATTTTATTTTCGTAACTAGCTTTGGAGGATTTTATGAGGGATCTCAGCTTCTTGCTGATGCTGGTAAGGGAGTTTTTTTGAATCCTGGGGATTTTCCTCTTTTCTGCAACAGTTTCTTTCTTCTGTTGTATAGTTTGTTTATGGCAGGGGACCACCAGATTGGCTTCCTTTTTTTGGAAGAGAGTGTCTTGGTTCTATTTGGGATGGCACAATTCATGCACGAGTGGATGTGCTCGTTCAGTGCCTTAGTGTAGGATTCAGCAGTCAAACTTTCAGCTTCCGTCTGCATGTGTGTCATGAAGTTTGTCACTTCAGACTTGAGTAGCATGAAGTTGGCTTTGGAGAAGTTTTTTACGGCAGTTTCCTTACTGGGGGTTGGGGGTGGGATGTGGATGTCAAGGGTGATTTGCTTATGGTCAGACCTGACCAATGAGGGGGGGGGTGACAACTGGTGTGGAGCATCTATCTCTCATGTTGGTAATGACCAGGTCTAGGATATTGGAGCCCCTGGTGGGACAATGGATTAGTTGATCCAGGGCATTGTAATTTATGAATTATGGGAAAAGGTTTTGGTACCCAAGTAGTTTTCCCAGTTAATGTCAGGGTAGTTGAAATCACCCAGTATTAGAGTGTTTGGTTGTATCTTAATATTTTCCAGTATTTTTAGAAAGGTGTAGTGAGAATCTTGGGGCATGGTGGAAGATCTGCAGCAAGCTACAATTTGGATTGCAGTCTTACCTAGTGTTAGTTGCACCTGGAGAATTTCAGATGCATTGTGTTGGGCAACTAGCCTGGAGGTGTGAATATCCTTGGTGAATATGGATACTCCTCCACCTTTAGTGTTTCGGTCTTGGTTTGGTGGCCGAAAAGTGTATTAAGAGTTTTGTAGCCTGGTATTGCAGGGGTGCTCTCTGGAGCTTTGAACCAGGTGTCAGTTACTCCACAGATATCGATGTTCTCCATTAAGTTCCAGACTTTTAATCAATGTTTGGTCCATATTTCCAGTATTCTGCGCTACCATTTTTATCTACAACTTCAAGAGTACTCAAAAATTTGGCTGCCTCCAGTAAGAGCTTATTTTGAATAATAAGGTATGCACATTTTCCCTTATTTAGATGACTGACTTCTTTTTGCTGATTATTTTCTAGGGTGTGAAAATTTTCTTTGTCAAGATTCTTTTCCTTAACTTGCGTTTCAATTAAACCTTGGAAAATAGTCGTAGTATTTTAGACCGTCAGCTGAATACATCCCTCTTGATATATTTGTTTGTTTATTTATTTTTCATGTGTTTACCGGGAAGGTCCAGCTGGGCTAGTATGCCGTTTTCAGCAGAGGGCCAGGGAGAAAAGTTCCATGCAGTATAATAGGTTCAACAGAAGACTTAGATTAGTAAAGAATTAGTTGAGCATTATAAGTTTCATGCATAATTATACATAGATTTGAAAAGCATCATAAGTATTATACATAAGTTTGTATAGCATCATAAGTTTTACATATCAGTGAATTATAGAAGTAGTGAGTAACAATTGCAGTACTTTATAAGTATGGTTTCAAGTAGTTGTTTCAAGGGAGGAAGACATAATTATAATTTAAAATGTAGTGAGGAGTAATAGAAAGTTAGGTAAGGGTACTGTTAGATTGTGAGAAGGTAGCCTGTATGCACTGATCAGAGCAGAGACATTGGGTAGGATGGGGGCATGTCCAAAATTATCCAGGAGTAGTGCAAGAGCATAGCCGCTTATTGTATAAGTGTTCCTTGAGCAGAAGTTTGAATTTGGTGGTTGAGGTAGTGTTGTTTATGTTGGGGTATGGAGTTCCAGGTTTTGCTGTTTGGTTGGAGAACAGAGAGACACCAAAACTGCTGTTGGTTTTGGTGACTTTTAATAGTAGTTTATTGGATGAGTGAAGGGTGCGGTTGGTAGAGTATGGCTGGATTAGGTTTTTGAGGGAAGGACAGTTATCGGGTTGGAATATAATGGTGTGGGCAACAGCAAGTTGGTTGAATGATAGTAGGTTTGGTAGTTCAAGCCATTTTAGGTGTTTTAAGGCGGTGCAGTGGTGTGTTTGGTTGGGGAGGTTGGTAGCAAATTTAGCTATTTTATGATAACAGGCCTCTAGTTTGGTAAGATCAGATTTCCTAAGGTTATTGAAAATAAGGGAGACTTGCATTAAAGTGGATAAGTAGATATGCTTTGGCAATTAACTGTCTTGTGGTAGGGGTGAGAAAAATTTTAGTTCTATATAGTGAACCAAGTTTAAAGTTTGATGGCCTTCCTTTTCCAGGAGAAAGTAGACTTTTACAAGGAACAGTTCCTGATGTTTTCCCAGGATCATACAATAGCCAGAGAATTTATCAGGGCACTAGAATTTATGGCATTTGCAATTCTTATGATTCCTGTAGTCAGACTGCACGTGAGAAAGTCTGTGATTCCTCAAATATCTCTGGACTTAACACCAACACCAATACCAACATCAACATCCTGTCCCCTTCCAAGTCTGGGAATCGAGTTTTGCCAGAAAGGAACTTCAGTGGTGGGGTGAATCGGTTGTCATCCAATATAGCTGATCTGTTGATGTCCTTCTATTCATATGTTGCTGTATCCATAACATGACAGGGTCTGCCTCTGGTCGACTCGTATGTCCAGCGATTTTACAAAAGATAGTTGTTACTGCAAAGGTACATGTAATGTCCCACGTCTCTTAGCAAACGTCTGCCATAAACAGATGTCTGGTATAAAATGTACGTCAGCACGCGCCTACCACAGAACTTTTCTGTCACCTGTGTGACTGCCAGCTCCGGTCGTCGCTTGCTTGCAGAATTGACTTTGTGCTGTCCATTCTCAGATAAGTACCCCAGAGGGGTTTTTGATTTTTCTTTTGCTACTGTGTTTTGCATTCGTGTCTGGTAGAAAGGGCAAGTGTCAGTGTGGAAGGCAGATTCCACATAAAGACTCACATGAGCTCTGCCTGTTCTGTCTAGGCCAAGATCACGACCACACCACTTGTGAAATCTATCGGGCCTTTGTCCCCGAAACCCTCAGGATTCATCTTACTACATTAAAGTTATACCTAGAGAACCAGCGCCTGAAACGTCTAACTAAAGATATGGATCTGATGTCATGATCCTTGAAGAGCCACATGCTAAAAAGGATAAAAAAATTGCAGCCTGATCTAATGACTGCGCCCTGTATTACGGCTGTACCTCTCTAGGCCAGTGAAGGCCTGGAGTCAGAGTCAGAATCTGTGGATCTTCCACAGATTGGTACCTAGGCAAAAGCCGTCAAAGAAGCTGCCAGCACATCCCAGAAGGAGTCACAGGCATCTGACTCTGGAACTGGGGGGAACCTAGGCATATTATTTCCAAGGGCCCATGTGGGGTTTCCCAAATTATTGTCTGCAAAGATGTTATCTCAGACCCTGTGGAGTGCTGTCCATCATTTGCCCCTCCATCCCTGCACCGCATAACAGACACATCCATGTCAGAAGCAAAAGACGAAGCATATTGTTCCTTGTCTGACATCTGTACATTCCGACCAGGTGCCTGACTGGCAGGCTTTTGCTTGGGGCTTACATAATGCCTTCCTTGCATTATGCCAGGCCTCTGCTGTTCCCCAGGCCCCTTCAGCTTCTACCTCCCTAAGAGTAAACTAGTTACTGACTTATCCTCTGACGAAGAGGATTCGTTAGGGGATGAATTCCTTACTTATATTTCCCAAATTGCCTCCCCCCTGGGGATGCTTCTCCAGAGGAGGAGTCAAATGGTACAGATTCCCCAGGGGAAGACATTACATTTGGGGGAACTATTGTGCAGTTGAATGGCTTTTTTTTTTTTTTTTTTTAAGTGGGACTGCAGCCAGGTTACTGAGACTCGAGGTACTATGACCTCTTACAAATGGAGTCCGATGACCTGTCTGCAGTCCCTCCTGTGCATCCTGCCTTTTTGGATGCCTTCCTGACTGCCTCTAAAAACCCAGATTCACAACCCCCTGCACTTAAATGCCCAGCCAGGTTTAACAAAGTACCTGAAAATGAAAAATTTATCTTCAAGGCCCCTTCTGCAGACCCTGCCAGCACAGGGTGAATGGTACAAGTTCTTTTCAACCTTCAGGATAAAAACAAACTCATAATCTTCAAGAAAGTGATGGCACTGATATTCTAAATTCCCTGGGCCATCTTTAATAAATAACAGTGTTTTTTGAACTCACAGACAACACCACAGCCATGTGGTACATAAAAAATTAGGGAACTAGATTTTAATCCCTTTGCAGATTAGCAGTGCTAACCTGGGATTTGCCCTGCAGCTCAATCTATCTCTACAGGGTACTTGTATTGTATTGTACAAGCTGAGCAGACCCAAAACAGACCCTCCACAAATGGAATATACACACTGAGGTCATCCAGGAGATTCTCTACCTGTAGGAGGAATCCCCAAGTCGATCTCTTTTCCTTCTTTCACAGCAGACAGTTAATGAAGTTGTGCATCAGGGCTCCTTACAAAAAGGTCTAGAAAAAGGATGCCTTTCCTTTAGGAATGTTCCTGTATGCCTTTCCGCAGAATGCTTTTAAATATCTTAAAGGACTGACCAAAAATACTGGTAACTCCCTTTTGACCCAGGCAGCAGTGATTTTCACTTTAGAAAATTGGACTATAATAGAAATAAATAAATGAATGCATTTAAGCTGATGCTCCCATTACAGTACTAAACAGATTTTGACTATAGAAACCTCCAATGTCTAAATGAGTGGCATTTTCTATATTAACAGGAAGTGTTTATCCCAATGTCCACAAACAGATGCGTATGTGTGTATACTACTATATATATAAATAAATATATATATATATATATATATATATATATATTTTTTTTTATTTGACGTTTGTTTTCCAGGATAGTCCATTGGGCCACAAGAACCCATTTTCAATGGAATCTTGGGGAGAAAAGCTCCAGAAAAATACAAATACATTTACATAATACAGAAAGTACAAATTTGTGGTATACATTTAAGTTAAACATTTCAGTGTTAGAAAAGAACAGATCACATACAATTGCAGAACAAATTAAGGTTGTGTGTCAGGGCTGGTAACTCGACACGTAAAAATCAACTACCAATCATTAGCGGACCGGAGTTCTGCTGTGGCGACTCCTTACTGGGAAAAGTCGAAAGACACAAACAAACAAACAGTATAAGTAAAGAACAAATCCAAGAAATGTTGAAATTACAAATATTGCATAGATTAAGTAGAAAAAGAAAATATATTTTTTTTGTTACATCGGTTACATTTGGTCATTGCTCATTTAAATCACTAGTGATAATGAACTAAAGGCGGCAGTGGTGGGTAAGTGGGTAAGAAAAATTGACACGAAAGTGCAATTAGAATTAGGTAGGATGTGAGCATGAGCATTTCCATTGTGAAGTAAGGTGTGAGTGCAGAGAGGTTTTAAACAGGGAGAGACTGCTAGTGGTGTGCAGACAGAAGAAGGGAGAGAGTTGCAGAGGCGAGCTAGAGAGGACATCAGGTGATTCCCGGCTGAACGTGTGGGTTTGTGTAGTTTAATGAGGTTTTGGAAGTTGGATCTCAGGAGTCAGTCTGGCTTATGCATTTCAAAGGTGTTTGCTAATGAGGGGCAGAGAGATAGGTTATGAATGAGTTTATACTTGGATGAGTTTGGTATAAGTTATTAGGTAACTAGCCAACCTAACTGGTAGAGGGAATTGCAATGGTGAGAAGAGGCTCTGTGACCTGCAGCAAACTTGGATATTTTGTTATAACAAGATGAGAGTTTAGTTTTGAGGGAAGATTGTAGGTTGGTGAGGATAGTTAAACCATATAGTAGGGAAGGGATAAGGTATGTATTGGCTAGTGTAATCCTGATGGAGGGAGAGATAAAGTGCCTATGATGGTAAAGCATACAGAGTTCTGTATGAGTTTTTTTTTTATATTTATATGTAGATGCTTGTCAAATTTAAGTGTTCATCGATTGTTATTCCTAGTACTTTTGCTTCAGAGACCACTTCTAGGGGAGTGTTATTTTTACTGGTGATTATGAAGGATTGTTTATATATGGAAGAGGTTTTGGAAGCATTGAATAGTATAAGTTTTGTTTTGGTTGCGTTAAGGCCAGATGGTTGTCTAGCGTCCACTGCTCAGTAGAAGAGAATGCGGCTTGTGTAAGATTAAGGGTTTTGATGGAAGGGGAGGACCAGATTATAGTGGAATTGTCTGCATATTGAACGAGGCTGGAGTTTGGAATGGCTTGGTAAAAATGATTAATAAATATGTTAAATAGTAGGGGGCTTAGAATGGAACCTTGTGGGACGCCTGGGGATATATTAAGGAAGGGTGAGGTAGCTTTTTTCCATTTTACTGTCTGCTGCCTGTTTGTGAGATAGCTTGAGAACCACTGGGTAGAGGAAGGGGATAGGTTGCGTTTAGAGAGTTTGGTTAGAAGCAGGCTGTGGGAAATGGTATCAAATGCCTTAGAGAGGTCAAGGAGAAGAGTGGATGTGAAGTGACCAGAATCATGGGCTTTGTTGATTGTTTCTAGAAAGGAGAGAAGGGCAGTGGAGGTACTATGACCTGGTCTAAAACCATGTTTTGTGGGGGTAAGAAGGTGATTATTAATGAGATAAGGTAAGAGTTGTTGGTGTACACATTTTTCGAGAAGCTTAGAAATAGGTGATAGAATAACTATGGGGTAGAAATTGGTAATGTTATTACTGCCACCTTTGTTGAGGGGAATGATAAAGGTTTTTTCCAGAGTTGGGGGACCTTGCATTCTATGATGGACCGCTTAATTAGTATACTGACAGGGAATGCTATTTCTTCTGCAGCTATCCTTAGGAAAAAGGAGGGGATTTCGTCTGGAGCATTGGAACCAGGCTTTTATTTTAGGAGAAGTTTTTTTACATTAGATGTGGAGATGGGTTTGAATGAGAAAGGTGGAGGTAGAGGACAGGCGAGGGTAAGGGTTGATGAAAGGCTACCGAATTGTTGGTAAAGGATGATGATAGTTTGCTGATGGAGTCAACGAAAAACAAGTTAAATTGGGTTGCTAAGTCCATGTTGGTTGCTTGTGGATTGGGGCTAGGGTTCACAGTTTTACCAGGGTTGAGGAGAGATGAAATTACTTTCCAAAATAACTTGGGTTTAGTATTGTGTTTAGTTTGGAGGGTAGTGAAATATACTTTGCGATCAGAGGCTGTAAGTTTCTTGACTTTATATTCAGTGAAGGTGACAGGGGGTTTATTTTTGAGGTATCGTGTCCAGGCTTTGTTGCGTAGACGCATGGTAGCTGAAGTGCTTTTGGTTAACCAGGGTACGGAGTTACTTTTTATACGTTTAGTTTTTAGTGGGGCAAATAAATTGAGTAGATCAATGAAAGTGGTATTGAAATAAGAAAGAACATTGTCTAAAGGAAGGGTTTTTAATGGGTTCCAGTTTGTTTTTTTTAATGTGCTAGTGAAGGTTTCGGGATGGAAGTTTTTTAAGCAGAGAGTAGAGGTGTAGGAGTAGGTTAGTTGCATAGAGGAGGGGAGGCGATGGGCAAAAGTGGGGAAATGGTCTGCTAGTGGGTCTGGGAGAATACCACTGTCTGAGATATAGTGAGGATGGGATACCAGAATCCAGTCTATGATACTTCCAGTTTTGAAGTTCTTAACTGGTCTGGTGGTGGAGTTGATTAGTTGTGTAAATTTGTATAAGTTAATATTGAGAGAGTTGGTGGGGGATTGCATCGTGTTCCAGTTTAACATCTCCCACTGTTATGGTTTCATGGTTAATGCTGGAGGAGACCCAGGAGAGAATTTGCTCAAGGGATGAGATATTATCTCCAGGGGGAATATAGAGGGAGAGAACAAATATTAGTTTATGCTTATTTAGGTGGAGTAGGGCTGGTATTTTCTGCTTTGCCGAATTTAAGGAAGGGTTTGGTGTAAGGGGTAACTGAGAGGGATGCTGAGTAAAGTAGTGCTACGCCACCACCTTTTTTGTGTCCTCTTATTCCTTAGTATGGGATAGTTGGGTGGTATTAATTCTGAGTACTTTATGTGGGTCTTATGCCAGGTTTCTGAGATGGAGAGAATATCAGGCTGGTTATGTCGAAGCCAGGCTTGAAGGTTAGGGATTTTATTACATAGGCTCTGAGCTGAAAAGTGGAGGGGTTTACATTTTGTTTGGTGGGGGAATGTGTTTGTAAGTCTTGGCTATTTGTGGTAGAGGGGCCTGGGTGTGGATGGATATCCCCAGAGAGAAGGATAGAGATGAGATATTGGAGGAAATGTTTGGTGAATTTGGGGTGCAATGTATGGGTTATGAGTTTTGTGGAGTAAAAGGTATTGTAATTGGGAGCAATAGATTTTGTGTTATGCAGGAATCTATGAGAAAAGAGAATAGAAGTATTAAGGGTGTAAAGGTGAGGAGATATTAGGGTAGTAGGGTTATTGTGTTTTGTTTGGGATGTTATAGTGGTGTGGAATGAGGGGAAGTGGTTAGAACTGGTAAGTTGGGTGAGATAGTTTAGGGAAGTTAAGGTGAGTAGGAATACTATTTTGATGAGTAGAGGTAGGAGTTTAAGTGTCATCTTATAAGATGATAGGTTTAGGTGATTAAGGATTTAAAAAAAAATGTTAATTGGCTGGTTAGAGATAAGGTATGGGTTGGTGGTAATATAGTTTGAGGATTGAAGGTTGCTGTAAAAAATATATATGTATATATATATGTGTATATACGTATGTGTGTATATATATATATATATATATATATATATATATATATATATATATATATATATATATATATATATATGAGAGAGAGAGAGAGAGAAAGGCACACAGATATATGTACATGTGTATATATGTGTATGTGTGTATATATAATGTGTGCGCATATATATATATATATATATATATATATATATATATATATATATATATATAGTCAAACAGTCCTCAGCAAAAATATATAACTGGAACCCTCACAGATGACCTTAGTGACCACTTACTAACATATATTATCAGGCATAAAACAAGTATGACCATACCTACCCAAGTCAGGGTATCCCGTAACAAAAAATTTTGTGACCCCAATCTGTTTCCAAATGAACTTAGGCAAGTCAACTGGTCACCCCTTAAATCTCTTCCCATAGATAATGCCGTTAGTTTCTTTAATATCACTTTTCTAACAATCCTTGAACATCATGCACCTACGCGTGAAATACGAGTTAAATCTAAAACAGCCCAATGGCTCTCAAACAATACAAGGAAACTAATCCTTAGTAGAAATAAAGCTTGGGCTAAATGGCGAACCACAAAAAACACAACTGATCACCCTATCTTTAGGCAACAAAGAAATATGACAAAAAAAGCTATACTGCAGGACAAAAAGAATTTCTATACTCAGCTACAGCAATCATCCCTTCACCAACCAAAAAAATTCTGGAGTACCATTAACATGCTAATATCTCCTGGGAAAGTGGCCACACCAAATCCTTTAGGCTGAAATCCTGATTGCCCATTACAAACAGCTAATGACTGTAATAATTTCTTTACTTCCGCTATATTAAAGCTAGCAAACCAACAAAGCCCCGATACCTCCAAACTATCAAGCCCAAACCCAATTCCTCCGCCATTTCACCTCAAACCCATACCCACCTCTTATATACTGTCCTTACTTCAAAAATTAAAACCCACAACCCCCTCAGCTGATAAACTACCAGCAGAATACCTCCAACTAGGTGCAAAAGCTATTGCCTACCCCATCTCAACACTGATTAACAGGACCTTAAAAGAAAGTACAATTCCATCAATCTGGAAAATCTCACACATCATCCCTCTTTTCAAGGAAGTGACTCTACTGAATTTTCCAACTTCCGCCCCATAGCATTACTATCTCCTCTTGCAAAAATAATGGAGAAATGCATCCACAAACAGTTACTTAACCACCTATTAAGCCACAATCTCCTAGCTAATTGCCAACATGGTTTTCGGCCATTTCATAGTACAACCACAGCCTTACTATCATTTCCTGACTCTGTTAACAATAATCGCAATAAGAATACTCTTTCCTCAGCATTCTTTGTAGACCTGTCTAAAGCCTTTGACATGGTCAATCACCAACTACTCCTCCATCGTTTAAAGTCCCTCTCCCTAGACAATTCAACCTTAAACTGGTTTACATCCTATCTGGATAATCGAAAACAGGCAGTTCTTTGGCACAACCATCTCTCTGATCTCCTCCCCACCTCTATAGGTGTCCCTGAAGGCTCTATCTTAGGTCCTCTACTGTTCTCCATTTTTATAAATGGCCTTCATCTAACCACTTCTCTATCAACTTGTATTCAATATGCAGATGACACTACTATCATTTGCTCAGCCTCAACACAGTCGGAACTTCATTCCCTCACACAAAAAACCTTTTCGACAATAGAGCAATGGTTCTCAAATCACTGTCTCCTCCTTAACCCCAAAAAAACAAAACTCTTGCTTTTTACACCTACTCACTTGTCTCCCTCCCCTAATTTTACTCTTATATCTAGTAATGGTACCCTTATCTCTCCAGACCAGAATACCAAACTCTTAGGCATTACAATTGATAATCAACTAAAATTTGACACATTAACGCTATAATAAAATCTACTAATAGAAAACTTGGCTCTCTCTATAGAATCAAATCCTTCTTAACTCCTGAAGCCAGAACTACTATGGCTAGAACCCACTTAATTTCTACCCTACTATATGCCTCCCCTATATTTACTAATCTTTCTAAGTTTAATCTGAACAAACTAGCAATAGCATATAATAGTATTGCCAGATATGCCACTAACTCTCCATATAGGACTCATCACTGTCACAATCTAAAAAAACTAGGCTGGCTTGAACTACCCCACCTTATTCAGCTTAACCAACTTACTATTGCACACAATGCCCTTTATCACCCTGACAACAGTCCAATGCTCTCTACCCTCATAAAACCTTACACCAATCTGAGGAACCTACGCTCCTCTAACAAAGTATTGATTCATACCTCCTTATCTAATAACTTAGCAGGTGACTCTATATTTTCCAACTCAGTTGGAAAAATTTGGAATCAACTACCTCAACACCTCACAACCCTAACATCTCTCCCACTATTTAAAACTAACCTAAAACTCTTCCTATCCAACCACTGGCTCTGCTCGTGTAATAACCCTGACTAATCATCTTCATCAATAAGCCTGACTAATCATCTTAATCTTCATTTCCTTTATTCTCATTTATTTGATTCATTAACATTCCTTCTTACTTAATAAATCTAGACTACTAGATTTTCATCACCACACTTGATTCTGATACTCCCTCTACTAAATGACATATATCTTAATTTCTCAACCTCTAATGAAATTGCTTTTAGAGTAAACAATGTTCATAACTCCTATATTCTCCAGTACTACACTATTCTGTATTCAAATGACTTCACATCCTGTTGGAGTGTTACAATTCTGTGTTTTTTTCTGTATATTTTTACCTGTTTAGAAGTATTGTAGCAGAACATAGGCTTACAGTTCTGTGTATTTTTTTTTCATATTTCTTGTATAATCTAATATCTTGAATTTTTGATATTTTGCTAAAATTTTTAATCTCGTTAGTAGTATTGTAGTGGAGCTTTTCTCCTCGGGCCTCCACTGAAAATGGACATGTATCCAGTTGGACTAGCCCGGTAAACAAATGTAAAATAAAAATAAAAAATAAAAGTATATATGTGTGTGTGTGTGTGTGTGTGTATATATATATATATATATATATATATATATATATATATATATATATATATATATATATATATATATATATATAATGTATGTGTGTATGGTACACACAGACACGCACGCATGCGTACACTGGTATGGCCTAAAAAGTGGCAGTTATTTGGATTACATCACCACCTTGGCTTTTTTCCACAGGAAACCATACTTGGAGGTCTTTTAGTCCATAGCGTTTTGTCATACCTGATGTCAGCATCATTTGAAGTATTTTGGTTAAAGGGATTTTCCCTGTGGATATTGTTTGGTAAGTTAATGCAGTGGAGTCTAATCATTACTAGTCGAATATCTGTGTTGTAGAATATGACTAACTGACTCAGATTTATGGCACGAGCTGTCCAAGTTCAGTGTTTTACCTTTAGGAAATCAAGGATTTCAAAAACATATTTGAAATGTAAAGAGCTGTAACAGCCTTGTTGCTGTACATTTTGTTCAGTTTCTTAACTCTTGACTTTTGTAAAATAAGAGGTGCAGTCCTGGATCAAGTTAGAAGTTATATTCGGAGGAGAAGATGTTAAGTGTTCAAGATGCCTTGCTAATTTTGAAGTGTAACAATAAAAGGTTAAACGTGGTACTGGCCTTAGAGATACCTTAATGGCTGTTTTTGACTGTAGTTGGGTTAAATGACCCTTGTGTTTTTACTGGATTTGGCTATTTTTGGGAGCTTCTCTGAATCGTTGTGGTTGTTTATTTTTCACATATTATTGCACCAAATAGATTTGTAAATAATTTAGCTTTTTTCATTTTTTTCAGTTTTCAGACTACTTTACTGGGTATTTCAATGGACAGTATTGGCTGTGGTGGATATTCCTTGTTCTTGGTAAGTCACATTGAGAAGCATAGCAGCTTGATTTTTTTTCAGTGCAGTTCTCAATTTTGCTTCATTTTTATAGTATTCATTTTGTGAAAGT
>NC_056736.1:104235488-104240488 GCF_019279795.1 Protopterus annectens | reverse complement strand
GGAATTTGTATATATATGTGTGTGTGTGTGTGTGTGTGTGTAGATGTATATATATATATAGATAGATAAATGGAAATATATATATATATATATATATATACATAGATAGATAGATAGATATGAATATATATAAGTAGATTACTTCATTTGTCAGCGGCTTAGCCTTTGGATCTTGGATCCGCCGATCTCTGATCCGAGGCCGGCAACTTATTTCATACCCATAGCTTAGAGATCCCGAGCTCCCTAGGCCTCCTCCCCTTACCCATAATCCCTGCTGCCAAGCCTGACTGACCTCAGATCTAGTTTGCCGCTCTTAGAGTAAGCTTCTAGATTGCTGAACTCCAGGCTCTTTATAGATAAGTGGTTTCTTTTTCTTAAGGGTCTGTAAATTTTTCATAGTTTCATAGTGTGGCAGTATGTGTGGTTAGGTTCCCATTTCTATCCACGGTGTACTTTTTATTTTTTATTTTAGTGTAATTCCTCCCTTCCTTCCGCTGGTACTGAGTGCGAGTATAGTATGTGTGGTAGGCTCTGTTGTGTGTTGGGGACCTGGGGTTCTGTGTGTGAGGTAGCGTAGTTTTTAGACTTTATTTTCAAGGCAACAACTATGTTGGCGGCCCCTGCTTCCATTTTTTTTCAGAGGCAATCGAAAGTGGGGCCATAAGCTTTCACCGGCAGATGCACACATTCTGGTGTGTTCGTGCCTTGGGGTTGAACACCCGTCTTCTGGGTGTTCGACCAGCAGCGTGCTTCAACCCGCAGACCGTGGTTTTGGGGCGCTGATCCGCGAATTTACCCCCGGATCAGGCTCGGCCTCCGTACTCCTGTGGCACCACCCCAGTCTCGGTGTGTGGTAGCCACTCTGCCTCCCCGCCCGCCGACTCAAACTCCCTAAGGCGCTCGGAGGAGAGGGAGGCCAGGAGGGAGCAGTGAGGGAAGCACTCACGCGGCGGGCCGAGGCCTCAGCCGCCCCAGCTGCTGGCTTCTCCTCCACGGCTTCCAGGTCCTCCTCTCGACCCGATCTCGGTGGCTTCTCATTGGGACCTGCCAGGGAGGAGGAGACCGACTCCATGGGAGGGGGTTGGGGCGAGGCGGCACTCGGCCAGCCTGCGCTGGCCTTGTCGATCTACTTACAGCCTTCCGGACGCGGACTTCGAACAGACAGGATGATGCGAAGGGATTTCATCCAGGCCCAGCTGCAGATGGGAGTGCTCCTTGCACTCCCCGCGGGAGCTCAACACCCTTTTTTGCCTTGGTAGCTCCCTCTCCGGCCCGCTTTCCGGGTTGAGCGCCGCGAGAACTGGGCAGCGATGGGTGAGGGGGTGGGTTGGCCCGGAAGCAACAGTGCACTGGGTACTTCAGATCCGACTCTGCCCTCGAGTCTGTCGGGTCCTTCCTTGTTGGATCCGAGCTCTCGGATCTGAGGGATTCAGTGTGCCTTCGGCTCCGTCCAGTTCGGAGCACACATGTCCTTCGTTTCCGATGGTCTCAGTGCTGGTAGTTCGATTCCCTCCATCTGGATCAGTGGGAGCCGGCACTTCAGGATCCCGAGAGGCGACTCCCTCTCGGCCTTGATGCAGTGGAGAGGGCTCTGTTGAGAGCATCCGGACCCCTGGCCCTTGCTTAGGCTCCACCCCGCACTCCCTCTCGGCTGAGTCAGGCTTCCATCACATGGCCTCAGGGACAGCCTGCTTCGATGTCTCAGGTCGTTCCCCTGGAACAGGTCGTTGCTGGTGAGACCTCCTTGGACATTCCCCCGAGGATGTGCCTCATAAGCAGAAGTGTAAGAGGAGACACGTGGACTCCCCCGAGTCCTTAACTGAAGTCACGGACTTGGATGAAGGGGAAGTCTCCCCACGGTCAGCCCCCCCGAAGATCTCTCCTTTGGAGACATCATAGAAATGCTCAGGATTAGGGGGGGGTGGTCTGTCACCAAGGCTTCCTCCGAGTCCATGTTCCTGGAGGCATTCGAAGAAGGACCGTCTACCTCTTGGGTGTCCCCTCCGGCCAACCCCATGGTGGACCTTATTACCACCAGAGAGTGGAAGGAGCCGGTCACTGTGGAGCCAGTTCCCAAACGCCCCGATAGAATTCTGAGCCCCCCTGCAGACAGATCCCACTGGAGCAAGGGTCCCCCCATAGATGCCATGTTGACTGCGGCAGCCACCAAGGGGGAATTAGCTCAGGAGAGTCCCTCGGTCCATCCACCGAGCAAAGAGTCCCGCTCGATGAATCGCCTGGGGTAGTGGGTTTTAGTTCAGCGACCTTCTCAGTAAGGTCTCTAAACTATGGCTGCTATTAGGATGCAGCGAGACATTATCAAAGAGTACTCTGCCTCCCCCCGGAGTCCATGTCGGCGTAGGACAAACATTTGTACTCCACTCGCATGGCCACTCTAAGATCAATATCTAATACCTCTATGTGGTTATTGTCCCATGCTACAGAGGGAGCTGCCGGAGCCAGCCAGTGAGACCTAGTCATGAGGCGCCAGGCTGGCCCGACATTATGACTGGAACCCTTTGCGCGCCATATGCAATGCCCTTTTGATGGTTCTGCCTTATTTGGCAAGACCGTTGACACTTTAGTCCATAGCGAAAAGGACGGGAAGACGTCTGCCGTCGGAGTCTGCTTCTCCGCTCCCCAGAGGTCCTTCTCCAAGAACCAAAAGGGACAGAAGAAGATGTGGTTCCGGAAATCACAACATTCCCAGCCTGCTCCGGTCAACCAGTCCTTCCGTGGCAGAGGAGGACGCCGCCCTAGAGGCAGAGGGGGCTCGAAGAACTTTGTGTCCAGGGAAACTTTCTCTGACCGACCCGCGCAGCAACCCTGAGGGGTTGCCCGACTGCTACACTCTGGAGGCAGTTGGGGGAGGGGGGCATTTCTCGAAGCACCTGGCAGCTTGGGAGTCCATCACATCAGATCGATGGGTGCTTCGTATCATATCCAGAGGTTACCAAATTCCCATGTATCATGTCCCCAGAATCAAAACCCTCCCCGATGTACCACCCGATCAGAGGGACGCAGCAGCTGCAGAGATCCAGCAGCTGCTAGAAAAAGAGCCATCCAGCCCGTTCCCCCAGACCAGCTCGGATTAGGGTTTTACTCCAGGTTCTTTCTGGGGCCAAAAAAGACTGGTGACTTCAGACCAATCCTAGACCTCTTCCTTCTGAACCTGTCGGTAACCAAAGAAAAATTCCGAATGGTCACTCTTCAATCCATTCTCCCTTTACTGCGGGAGAATGACTGGATGTGCTCTATAGACCTCAAGGATGCGTACTACCACATTCTTATGGACAGACGATCCAGGAGGTTTCTCTACTTCCGGCTGGGAGCCAGTCACTATCAGTTCAGGGTCTTTTCCTTTGGCCTCACCACAGCCCCCTGGGTGTTTACCAAAGTATTAGAAGTGATAGCGGCCCACCTGAGACTCCAGGGAATGCAGGTTTTTCCATACCTGGACGACTGGCTCCTGACTGCCCTGACAAGGCATCTACTTTGCTCGGCCAGGGACTACTTCCTCCGTCTGGCTCCCCAGCTGGGCATCACCATCAACCTGAACAAATCCTCTCTTGCTCCTACCCAGGTGATAGAGTTTATAGGGGCCAAATTGGATACAAGAAACCTTCTAGCATTTCTGACTGCGGAACGTCTTCAGAACCTGAGGCTGCATGTGCGGGCCATCCTCCAATCAACAGCTTCACTGGCGGGATGGTTCCTGAGGGCTCTAGGCTCCATGGCGGCGGCAATCACTCTTTTGCCATTGGCTCGTCTGAACATGAGGGTACTGCAATGGACCCTTCAAGTCCAGTGGTCTTTTCAACGTTACCCCCTAAACCATCCTATTTCCATCAGCAGGGAGTGCAGGACGGCTCTCTTATGGTGGCTCCAATCTCTGGATCTCCATACAGGACGTCCTTTCTCCACGCCTTCTCCCCTCGCCATGGTGATTACGGAAGCCTCTCGCCTCGGGTGGGGGGGCATTGCGCAGGCAAGACGGTCCAAGGCACGTGGAACGACACAGAGACCTCCTTGAATATCAATGTCCTGGAGATGAAGGCGGTGCTATTGGCGTTGCAAGCACTACAGAACCTTCTTCCGGTAGGGACTTTTGCGATACAGACGGACAACCTGTCAGTGGTCTGGTACATCAACAAACAGGGGGAACCCGGTCCTATCCTCTTTGTCGAGAGGCCATGAGAGTGTGGGAATGGGCGATTTCTACCAACCGCTTTCTTGTTGCAAAGCACATTCCGGGACGGTCCAACATACTGGCGGACAGACTCAGCCGCACCATCCTTTCCCCTTACGAGTGGTCTCTCAATCCCCAGGTAGCGAAGCATATTTTTGCTGTGTGGGGGCAACCCTGTTGCGATCTCTTTGCCTCTCCCTCGAATACGAAATGCACCAGCTACTTCACTCTAATTCCCCCCGTCAGGGAACCCCCGAGAGACGCTCTGGTGCATGCTTGGCCCCCCAGTCTTCTTTATGCCTACCCTCCTCTGCCCCTGATGCTGAAACTCATAAAAGAAAGCCTGTCGGTTGGGGAGCAGAATGATCCTCATTGCCCCATTCTGGCCTCGTCAAACGTGGTTCCCTTACCTGTGGTCTCATCTGGTGAATCCGCCTTGGATTCCAGATCCCCTCCTGGATCTAATATCTCATCCCCTAGACCTCTCGATCCCGAATCTGGACAACCTCAAGTTGACAGCTTGGCTGCTCCAGTTCCACTCCTAGTCAGGACTCCTGGAATCTCTTCACCAGTTAAAGCCATTCTTGTAGCAGCACATAAACATTCCACTAGGAAAGTCTATCGTAAGTGGAAATGCTTCTCCATCTGGGCGGAGAATAATAATTTAGATCCCTTCACAGCCCCATTACCATCTGTGTTGGAGTTCCTTACAGGTCTGTTCCATCAGGGGGCTAGCTGCTCTATGGTCAAGGTTCAACTAGCAGCTATTTCTTATTGCCATGTGGGGCATGAATCGGGCCCCTTGATTTAA